>NW_015164702.1:198807-226598 GCF_001447785.1 Gekko japonicus
TCCACAAGTGGGCTCACTCAGAGCGGTTTACAATCTCCTTCCCTTCCCCTCCCCATAACAGACACCCTGTGAGGTAGGTGGGGCTGAGAGAACTCTCTCGAGAACTGCTCCTGAGAGAACAGCTCTGAAAGAACTTGTAACTGACCCAAGGTCACACCAGCAGCTGCATGTGGAGGAGTGGGGAAACAGACACCCTGTGAGGTAGGTGGGGCTGAGAGAACTCTCTCGAGAACTGCTCCTGAGAGAACAGCTCTGAAAGAACTTGTAACTGACCCAAGGTCACACCAGCAGCTGCATGTGGAGGAGTGGGGAATCAAACCCAGTTCTCTCAGATTAGAGTCCACATTCCTAACCACTACACCAAACTGGCTCTGCTTTGCATGCAGAAGGTCCCAGGTTCAATCCCTGGCATCTCTAGTTGAAAGGGCTAAGTAGTAGGTGATGTGCAAGACTTCTGCCTGAGACCAAGGAGAGCTGTTGCTAGTCTGAGTAGACAATATTGACCTTGATGGACCAAGGGTCTGATTCAGCAAAAGGAAGCTTCATGTGTTCACAAGGAAAGGCGAAAGATACTTGCTCAAGGCTATCTTCATGGTTAAGGGGAGATTCTGAACCTGAGATTTGCTGATGGGTAGATCAGAGAAGAATCCTGTGACCTTCCTGATAGTGTCAAATAACCAGCTTCTTCTCCATCCTCCTCTCCCAGCGTCTTATTTGGCCAGGGACAACAGACTGAATCTGACATCACAAATAATAAATGGGGGTTTCACTATCGACATGACACAGGTAGAGTAGAAGGGCTGGCAGGCAACAGATATCAGCTAGAAAGTCTGGGAGATGGTGCAGACCACTTCGTCATGTGGACGGATGGCTCGAGGGTGAAAAAACTGTATTCTCTAATGTTCTCTAATTGAATCAGCCAAGTCATTCATCAAATAACTCGGACAAATCTGAGCGCGTGCAGGAGGCGAGCAGCCAGTTGCTCGTTTTTTAAAGGCTGCTTTGATTTTATAGTAACTTCTTTTTTTTTACCTCATTGAGCAAAGAGACCTTATTTATCTAGGAACAAAGGAGCAGCTGTCACTGAAAATCTGATGCACAGGCATTGGGACACTATGCCCGCAGTCCTAAGGACAGTTTCCTGGGAATAAGCCCCATTGAATAAATTGGGACCTCCTTCTGGGACCTTGCATTTCAACTGGTTTTAAGGCAGTTAAGGCACCCTGAGAATTGATCTCACCCAATTTCCCCTTGCAAGTTTTTTGATAGCAGAATATTTTTTAGTGGCTCTCTGGAATGTGTAAACGTTCAGTAGATGTAGGGTTGCCAATAGGGGCATGCAACCCCCCCCCCCCAGTATTTTTCAGGTTTGGGTATAATGAACCCCCAAAAAAATGCTATTTCCAGATATTCCCTAATCCCAATACTGGTATAGTATTCGGATTCAGGAAATATTCAGGAAACCTGAATTTTTCAGCTCATCGATCCAGGGGTATTTGGGGCTCGGGGGGGGGCTGTTTCTTGAGGTAGATGCATCAAATTTTCAGCATAGCTGCTGGGTTATCTCCTCACACACACACACCCTGGTTTTAAAAAGATTGGACCAGGGAATCCAATTCTATCCTCCCCCCAAAGAAGGTGCCCACATCCTCCATTGCTGTCAATGGAGGGGGGAAGGGATTTAAAGAGACTGTGGCTCTTTAAATGCCTTCTGAGTTCACTTGCTGAGTTGTGCTGCTGCTGCCAGAACAGCAGCATGGCTTGGAGAAGGTTTTTTAAGAGACCATATTTAAATGCTTTCTCCAAGCTGTGCCACTGCAACCACAGCAGTGGTGCAACTCAGCGAGTGAACTTGGTGCAGCGAGTGAACTCAGAAGGCATTTAAAGAGACCACAGTCTCTTTAAATGCCTTCTCCAAGCTGCGCCCAAATAAAAGCCAAATAATATTGACATTTATTTGGGCTCAGCTATATCGGTAGCTGAAAAAAAAATCTAATTTCTTTTCAGTTTAAACCCCCCCCCCCCACAAAAAATTATACTAATAGATTTTAAAAAATTCCTTTCAGTTTAACCCCCCCCCCCGACAAATACTGGTAAGGTATTTTTTCAGGTTTTAAAAATTTAGGTACACTGAATGCACACACCTAGTTGCCAACTGATCTCCAGACAATAGAGATCTGTTCCCCTGGAAGAAATGGCTGCTTTGGAGTGGACTCTATGACATTGTACCTGCTGAGGTTCCTCCCTCCCCAAACCCTCCCCAGGCTCCACCCCCCCAAATCTCCAGGTATTTTCCCACCCCGAACTGGCAACTCATCAAATATTTGTAATGTTTGTAATTTCGGTTCGTCTAACTGTCCAGCTATGATCAAATGAGCTATTGGGGTAGTGGTTAGAGGGTCGGACTAGTGTCAGGGAGATTCAGGTTTGAATCCCCACTCTTCCAGGGAAGCTTGCTAGGTGTCCCTGGGCCACTCACACACTCTCAGCCTAACCTACCTCACAGGTTTGTTGTCAGGATGAAATGTAGGAGAGAGATATAAGCCAGTTTGGGTGTCCCCTAGGGTGAAAGGTGAGGTGTAAAGAAAGAAAAATAAGATAAGGTAATTTTATAGTACCTTTTAAGTGCCCAAAGAACGTAACAACATAAGAACCCTGCTGGATCAGACCAGTGGTCCATCCAGTCCAGCATCCTGTCTCAAACAGTAGCCAGCCAGTTCCTCTGGAGGGCCAACAAGAGGGGCACAGAGGCAAAAAAGGTCCCCTAATGTTGCCTCCTGGCTCTGGGATTTAGAAGTTTAGTGCCTATAATGTGGAGGCCTATCTTCCATGAATCTGTTTCCTGAAATTGTGTTAATGTGCTTCTATGCTGCTGTTTTTATACTGCCCTGTTACTGGTTTCACCAAGTATATTGATGTCATTGGTTGATCATGTGGTTTTCATGTTTTTGCTTTCCATTGTCATAAGATGATCTAGTCATATTTTATGGGGAAGCAGCTAAGAAATCATTTATATGGATAAATAAATATTGGATATTCAACACCGGGCTTTTGAAAGAAAAGTTTTTTTTCCCTAGTAGCAGTCAATATTTTACCATCTTTGACAGATGTCATAGTTGAATGGCAGCATCATACATGCGATAATCAATGTTTGCCAGTATCTGACAGCTGAACTGCCACAGTATTTAGTAAACTTTGTACTTCATTTTTTTTAAAGTCCTAAAACATGTCTTTAAAACGTGGAATAAAACCCCCCCAAAGAGCTGAATTTCCATGTTGTACTCCAGCGCCAAAAATTCCATGCCAGAATTTATTGAGGGGATTTTAGAGAAAAACCTTAGTCTGAACAGCAGTGTTTGAGAACTCATCACATAGGGACCGTTTGAGAGGGGCCGGTGGCTCAGTGGTAGAGCATCTGCTTGGGCTGAACTGCCACAGAATTTAGTAAACTTTGTACTTCATTTTTTTAAAAGTCCTAAAACATGTCTTTTAAAACGTGGAATAAAACCACCCCAAAGAGCTGAATTTCCATGTTGTATTCCAGCGCCAAAAATTCCATGCCAGAATTTATTGAGGGGATTTTAGAGAAAAACCTTAGTCTGAACAGCAGTGTTTGAGAACTCATCAAATAGGAACTGTTTGAGAGGGGCCAGTAGCTCAGTAGTAGAGGATCTGCTTGGCATGCATAAGGTCCCAGGTTCAATCCCTGGCATCTCCACTTAACAGGACCAGGAAGCAGGTAATGTGAAAGACCTCTGCCTGAGACCCTGGAGATCTGCTGCCAGCCTGAGTAGATAATACTGGCATTCCTAGACTAACAGTGGAATCTTGAGAACACTTTCCTGGGAGTAAGCCCCATTGAATAGACCCGAGTAGGATTTTGAGTAGACCAGTTTAGGATTGCTCGCTAAGGGTCTGATTCAGTCTAAGACAACTGTGTGTGTATGTGCGTGACTATTTTTCTTTCCATGACTCTGACTCATCATTTTGGAGACAGGGCCAGAAATCCGCCAAGTCAGTTCTGCTGAGCAGAGAGAATGCCGGCTGTCATTCCCTGTCATTTGCAAGGACAGTTTGTTAAAGTGACATGCACTTTGCCAGCCAATGTGCTTTCCTCCCTCTTGTGACACTTGCGTTACCATTTAATAGGCCTGAACTTAATAATTGCTGTCTGATGAGATTCCCTTTAAATGAAGGCAAAGGAGAAGGATTCATGGCCTAAAGTAATCAGTGGGCCCATTGCATTAAGCAAGAGACAGAAGAAGAACACGGGCTAGGGTTGCTAAGTCCCTCTTGGCAACCAGTGGGGAGCAGGGGAGACTTACTGGGAGCAGCAGGGAGGCCCAACCAACATATAGAGATGTGTTTACATGACTGCCCACGTGACCCGGAAGTGGCATCATCACATTCAGGACATTGGCCCCAACGTGATTGACATGGTTGCGTCACCTCTGGTGACGCAGCTACACTGCGCTTCGGGGGTGCGGAGTTCCCGCAGTGGCCTCCGAAGCGGGGGTTTACCTGCCCCCCCGCCCCCACTTGGCAGCCCTAGATGGCATCATTTCCAGGCCAAGTGGGCAGTGACATAGCCATGTTGCTGCACATCAGATGGATCTCCCTCTTTCTCAGGTTAAGTTCCCCCCACTGGCCAGCTGATTGGTGGGGGGAGGTGGTACCTGTCAGCAGGGGACCCCCACCTCCACGGGGGGGAGTCTGGCAACCCTAGCTTGGGCAGTTTTCATAAAGCAGCCTTGGCTCTTGAAACACTTCCGATTCTTACCCTCCTCCCTGTTGATGCCGAATAATGAATTCAGAGCTGTATAAAAACCAAAAACAAAACTAAAAAAACACACCCTCCTCTGCTGGGAGGCAGCACTTGAATGCATGCTTACTTATGAGAAAGTCCCACTGAATTCCATGGGATTTATGTCCAAGCAAACACAGGTAGACTCGAGCTGTAAATAAAACCTACTGCCTTGGAAACTGATTGAATCTGAGAAACAAGGCAGGGAAGGTAATGTCTAGATTAAATTACAAGGGCAGACAGAGGGATACGGCAATTATTTATTAGATCGTGGTGACATTTTTCAACTCCCCCCCCCCGGAAATATGTTGCAAAATCTATTACTTGCCAAGGTGTTCTTCCCTCTCGCACACGTACCGTCCAGCCGGTTGTGTATTGGTTCCCTTTCTCCTGTGTATGGGTTTGCCAGCCTCCAGGTGCTAAGAGAACAATATCCAAGGACCACAGTGTGGACGATTAAACCAAGTAACTGAAGCACCATGTATAATACAATACACTACGTTTATGAGAAACTATTACAGTAAAGACTATTTAACCTTCAAGAGTTAAGACAGTTTGTTGGTTACATGCAACAATACGCCATTAACAATGCATATATTCTAATAATTGTGGCATTGTATTATTGAAGTTTAAATAGTCTTTATTGTCATAAAGGTAAAGGTAAAGGTTCCCTTGCTCGAAAGCCAGTTGAATCCGACTCTTGGGTTGCGGTGCTCATCTCCGTTTCCAAGCTGAAGAGCCAGCGCTGTCCAAAGATGTTTCCATGGTCATGTGGCCGGCATGACTAAACACCAAGGCGCACAGAACACTGTTACCTTCCCACCGAAGTAGTACCTATTTATCTACTTGCAATTTCTTGCTTTTGAACTGCTAGGTTGGCAGGAGCTGGAACTAGAGATGGGAGCTCACTCCATCATGCGGCACACTCGGGTCTCAAACTGCTGAACTACCGACCTTCCATAGCCTGCAGTTCAGCACCTTAACCACTTGAGCCACCGCAGCTCCCTTTATTGTCATAGTATCTCACAAACATAGTATCTAGTATTATACACGGTGCTTCAGTTACTTAGTCTAACCTGTAGGTGGTGGCTGGAGACCTCTCGCTATTACAACTGATCTCCAGGTGACAGAGATCATTCCTCTGGATAAAATGGCCGCTTTGGAAGGTGGACACTATGGCATGATTCCCGCTTGAAGTCCCTCCCCTTCCCAAACCCCGCCCTCCTCAGGCTCCACCCTCAGGAATCTCCAGGTATTTCCCAACCCAGAGAACCCGATCTGTGTCGATATTTTACAACTGCATAGTGCTTATGCAAACACATCAACAAGTATTCAAGACCCTCAATGTGCAGGGCCGGCCCATTATTGTTACATTTTAGACCGGTTACGGTGCCATTCTGACCGGCCTCATCCTCTCCTCGCCCCGCACAGGAAGCCTCCCTTGCCAGCTTCTTGCTCCGTCCCAGGCAAGAGACTCCCCTCTTTGCAGCCCTCAGACAGAAAGAGAAGGAGGTGGGGGGGGCAGGCACAGGGAACAGCCCGGGGCAACGGGAAAGTGCAGCTCGCCATCTGCCACCCCGCCCCTGCAGTCTCTTTGCAGCTCCTTTTGCAGCCTGGCACAGGCCCCCTCCCCCTCCCCTTGAGGGATCCAGCTCCGCATTCCTTTACAGCTCGCCCCCTCGGTCCACCCACTGTGGCTCCAGCGCCTGCCCCACACAGGGGGGGCGCACGCCAGAACGAATCCTCACCTAGTGGGTGAAAAAACCTGGGGCCGTCACTGTCAGTGTGATATATGTAGCTTCTTGGGACTGACCTTGCAATAGTGTAGATGAATAATAGTGGGTCAGCTGACTTCTCTTCAGTGGGGTGGGTATAAAATTGATTAAAAAACTGCTTGCGTATGAACCTGCCTTACTGCAGCGACCATGGCTCACTACTCGGACTGAGAGAGGCTCTTTGGGGTCTCAGGCTGAGAGAGGCCTTCCCTGAGGTTCTTCACATGGAGATACTGGCCATTCAACCAGAGGCTTTTGCATGCAAAATAAGCACTGCACCTCCGACTGCGAGCAACTGGCAAGAGCCTGGGAGGGAACAGTCACCTACGGCATTGTGCAACGCCATGATGTCATTTCCAGTTGAGAGCCTGGCAGTGACATCGCTGTGCTGCACTAAGCTCAAGGAATTTACCAGATCTCTATGGTTTCCAGGGCTATTTTTGGGCAGGAACGCACAGGAACGGAGTTCCGACTGGCTCCTGAGTTGGCCACACCCAGCAGGAACTCATTAGCATAACAGGCCACACCCAACAGCAGAAACTCATTAGGATTGGCTACAGTAGGCATGTGTGGCCTAACATGCAAAGGAGTCCCTGCTACAAAAAAGGCCCTGGGTTTTGACAACAAACAAGGTCAACAGAATAAGAAGCAAAAGGTGGGTGTGGCTGGATGACCACACTTCTGGCAACACGGGGCTGCGGCCTAATATGCTAATAAGCTGTGGTGTCAGGGTGTGGCCTACTATGCTAATGAGTTCCTGCTGGGTTTTTTCTACAAAAAAAGCCCTGATGGTTTCTATCACTATTTGAGAAATTTCTAGTGTTGTGTGATATGCAGTGACATCACTTCCAGATTTTCAACCAGAAATTATGCTGGGGCAGGGGACTGGGGGCAGCCCTAATTCTACCACTGAACCACGCCCCCCCATGCATAGTGAGACCTGGCTGCTGTCTTTTCGATGGTTGTTTCTCTCCATAGAACAAAAACTGTTAGACGTCCCTTGGCTGATGTCACGTATCTTTCAGAGTGTCACCCATTTTAATCTATGCAGCATGCTTCCCCCCCTCCCTTCCTCAAAGCAGCTCGGGGCTGCATACATCTTTCTCCCTTCCCCATTTTATCTTCACAACAACCCTCTGAGGTAGGCTAAATTGAGAGAGAGGGGTGACTGGTTCCAGGTCACTCAGCAAGCATCACAGCAGAAGGATGATTTGAACCCGGGTCTTCCCACGCCTAGTCTGACATTGTAAACGTTACACCACACAGCTGCCTGCGTGTCTTTACGTATTCTTTGTATGTGTGTGTTTGGAAGAGAGAAAACAAAAGGCAAAAAGATCTTCAAGCCAACTCTGATACTGTTTGGATATTCTCCAGATGACTGATCTTGGTTTGTGCAGACACTGAATTGTGGTGTTTTATTGCTCTCCGGTTTATCCTTCGGTTTAATCTGCTGTCTGTTTGGATGGTTCTGCCGCTTACCTTGTATTGCATTAGGATGTGATTTTATTTTAATCATAAGCTGCCACTGGTGGGGGGGAGGGAGAGAAGGTTACCCAAATGTAGGGTTATAAATTTTTAAAGAATGAATATCCTTCATTAGCCTGTTTGATTGTGGTTTATATGAGAGCTCTTAATCCTGGAGACAGGAGAGCATACTGCGGCGGCAGAAGCGACTTCCAAGCACTACTCTTAATTGGCTGTCTGAGCACTGACTCCATGCACCGTCTGGGTGCCACAGCTCTTGAGAATGAGATATGGGGTGGAGGGGAACAGAGTGGCCACTTCCTTTGGCTCTAAGCAGCCAGGCCCTGCCATTGCCAGAGGGAAGGGAGGGGTAAACTTGCAGTGTCCAGCGGACATCATCAGGTTGCTGACTCCAGCATGAGAAATGACAGCGTGGTTCCCCAGTGGAACAGGCTTCCTTGGGAGGTGGTGGGCTCCACTCCTTTGGAGGTTTTCAAAGAGAGGCTAGATGGCCCTCTGACAGCAATGCTGATTGTGTGAACTTGGGCAGACCATGAGAAGGGAGGGTGGGAAGGGTTGCCTCAGTGCTTCATTCTCGTGGCCCCTTCTTACACGCCCAGGGAAATGCTGATCGCCACTTTGGGGTCAGGAAGCCATTTTTCTCCAGGCCAGTTTGCCCGGGGATCCTGGGGGTTTTTTGCCATCTTCTGGGCATGGAACAGGGGTCACTGGCAAAGCTCCTTCCAAGCTGTGGAGTCTTGTGAGCAAAAATTCTGCTTGGTGAGCTACTGGCAGTAAAGTTGTGAGCGAGCGATTTGGCTGTTGCATAAATTAGTTTGCTTTGGAGCCATCCTTCCCGAGCTAAGACAAAAATGTGTGAGCTGGAGGCTAAAAAACTGTGAGCTAGCTCACACTAACTTAGCTTAGAGAGAACACTGGTCACTGGGTGTGTGGTGTTTGTGAATTTCCTGCATTGTGCAGGGGGTTGGACTAGATGACCCTAGAGGTCCCTTCCAACTCTAGGACTCTATTCTAAATTCCTTTAGAGTGTGTGTGGGGGGGAGGGCAGAGTTTGGGGGGGGGAGCTCAGCAGAGAACTGATGCCATGGAGCAGGGGTCCCCAACATGGTGCCCATGGGTACCACAGCAGCTGTTAAGTGTTTTTTAAAGTGGGCAGGACAAGGTGGGGCTTCTGTCCCCCAGGGCTTCTGATCAGCTGTTCCAGATTTTTAAAAATGTTACTTTGGCACAGGGCTTTTTTTGTAGAAAAAGCCCAGCAGGAACTCATTAGCATAATAGGCCACACCCAACAGAAAAACTAGTTAGCATATGAGGCCACACCCCTGGCAGCACAGCTCATTAGCATCTGTTAGGTGTGGCCTACTATGCTAATTAGTTCCTGCTGGGCATGGCCAACTCAGGAGCCAGCCGGAACTCCATTCCTGTGCGTTCCTGCCCAAAAATAGCCCTGCTTTGGCAGCAGCTGCCTCTACAACACAAGGATCTTCACTAGGGTTGCCGACATTCAGGTGACGGATGGCGATCTCCTGGGATTACAACTGATCCCCAGGCCGCAGAGACCAGTGCCCCTGGAGGAAATGGCCACTTGAGAAGGTAGATTCCAGGCCAATATACCCCACTGAAGTCCCTCCCCTTCCCAAACCTCCTCGGGCTCCACCCCCAAAATCTCCAAGGATTTCCCAACCTGGGGCTGGCAACCCTCATCTTCACTGTCTGACGGAAGGTCAGCTGGGGCAATCATTCTGCAGCTGGCTCCTAGGGTTGCCAAGTCAAAAAAGCTACTTACTGGGGGACTCCCGGTCTGCGGCTGGAGCACACGCGCCGCACGCACGTCACCAGGAAGTGACATTATGACACCGGGCATGCTGGGGGCGGGGCCACGACCATCCGAGGGAAAACCATAGAGTCATAACGTCACTTCCTGGTGATGCGCACGCTGGGGTGGGGTTCCCCCCGGGGCCCGATCCGCCGGCAACGGGTAACGGGCCTCTGGGGCGGGGGTTTCCCCACCCCCCGGGGGGACTTGGGAAGCCTACTGACTCGACCTTCTGCAGTAGCCATTTCATGGCAGCCATTTTGTGGCTGTGCACGCCACTTTCTCAGAATTCCAAAAGTTCCCACGGTCTCAAAAGGGCCTGGGACCCCTGCCGCCACTGAATCTGCCCTCCAAAGCAGCCGCTTCCTCCAGGGGAACTGTCCGATCTCTCTAGCCTGGAGGTCAGCTGTAATTCCGGGAGAGCTCCAGGTCCCCCACCCGGAAGCTGGCAACCCTAGAAACCCTTGTCACTCCTTCTGAGCATCCACATTAGGCCAGGGTGGTTAAATCACATTGGAGGACTGTGTGGCGGGGTTGCCAACTTGGGAAATACCTGGAGATTTCTTTGGGGGTGGGGTGGAACTTGAGAAGGGTGGGGTTGGAGGAGGGGAGGCAATGGGGTATGATGCCATAGAGTCCACCTTCCAAAGGGGCCATTTTCTCCAGGGGAACCGATCTCTGTCACCTGGAGATCAGTGGTAATCCCAGGCGCTCTCTAGGCACCACCGGGAGGTTGGCAACCTCCCGGTGCATTCACATTGTGCCAGGATGGTTAAATCACATGGGTGGGGATGCTTGTGGTAATGACCCATAGAAGTATGCTTTGAGAGTCATGGGAAAGAGACACGCATCCCTTGTCATTTCTGCAATGCCAGAAGTTTAACCAGGGGTCCAAGTACTAAATCCTTGAGCTTTAAAAGCTTGCGTTCAAACTATATTTAGCCACTTAGCAAAATCTGGAAATTTGGAAATAATCCTCTCCACCACCCCCCCCCCCCCCCCCCCGGAGTTATAGCTATGCTAGGTTTCATTTCTGAGCTTCAAAACCTGGGGAGGAATTTGGACAAGGAGAATTTCAGCAGCATGCTTGCCCACCCCATGTTCTTGCCTCCACACCAGATGTGGCGTGACTCTCTGGGGACCAGAACAATGGAGTTTACACAGATAGAAGCTCCTTAATGCTATTAGGCCCTGGCTTGTGCGTTCCCTAGGGTGGAAGAACCCATTTGTAAAGCAATATGCTTTTGTCATGCTTTTAATTCCAAGGTTGTTATTGATAATGACTTCCTCTTTGCACATCATTAGCCATGACTGAGCTTCTGGATGAAGAATCACTGTCTGTAGCCAAGCACAGAATCAGCTCTCACCAGGCCTGGTAATATGCTCTTACTCGCCTTTCTATACCAGGGATGCTCCTTATTTTGGACTGCCCATCTCCGGTCTGTCACGGTTCCTAATTTGCCCCTGTTATTTCCCCACTGAGTGATGTCCTATTAAATTTTCACTGTGATTCACTACATTTGTTAATTTTCCAGGTTCTGCTCCATTACTGGAGCTGGAAAAGGCACAGAAGAGGACGACCAGGATGGTCAAGAAGTGGGAGCATCTTTCCTATGAGTAGAGCTGCAACCCTCCAGGTGGGGCCTGGAGTTTTCCTGATATTACAACTTTTGACAGAGCTCAGTTTCCCTGGAGAAAATGACAGCCTCGGCAGGTGGACCCGATGGCATCATATCCTGCTGATATCCCTCTCCAGGCTCCACCCCCCAAAAATCTCCAGGTATTTTCTAACCCAGAGGTAGCAACCCTACCTATGAAGAAAGGGTGACCGGTCCAGGACTTTTTGAGACCCAGTTTGGTGTAGTGGTTAAGTGCGCGGACTCTTATCTGGGAGAACCGGGTTTGATTCCCCCCTCCTCCACTTGCACCTGCTGATGTGACCTTGGGTCAGTCATAAGTTCTGGCACAGCTGTCCTTGAAAAAGAGCACTTTGTGTCAGAGTTCTCTCAGCCCCACCTACCTCACAGGGTGTCTGTTGTGGGGAGGGGAAGGGAAAGGACTTTGTAAGCCGCTCTGAGACTCCAAGTGAAGGGCGGGGTATAAATCCAATCTCCTCCTCCTCCTCTTCTTCTTCTTCTTCTTCTTCTTCTTCTTCTTCTTCTTCTTCTTCTTCTTCTTCTTCTTCTTCTTCTTCTAGTTTAGAAAAAAGGCTAAGGCAGGAGGGAGACACGGTTCAGGTTTATAGAATTTAGAATTATGCATGGATGGAGCATGTTGATAGAAGGAGCTTTGTCTTACTCTCTCATAATACTAGAACTCAGAGGCAATGCAATGCTCCCTGTAAGCTGTGGAGTCTCGTGAGCAAAAACTCAACTTTGTAAGCTACTGGCGTTAAAGTTCTGAGTGAGCGATTTGGCTACTGCATAAATAATCATGTTGGATCATACTATCATATGTGGTGGACATGTAAAAAAGATTCATAAATACCTGATTGGAGTACAGACTCTTACAATCAATGTTGAATATTACAATAGTTTTTAAAACCAGAAATATTCTTGTTAAACTGTCTGCAGATGACTTAGATAAGAACCATATTTTATTCTACATGTTATAACAGCAGCCAGAATCTTATTCGCAACGACATGGAGGACATTGAAAATCCCAATGCTTAATGAGTTGATAACGAAGATTATGGAATGTGCTAAAATGGACGGATTGACAAATATACTAAAAGGAAAAATGGAAAAATGTATGGGACCATGGAGGCCGTTTTATGACTGGTTAAAACATAAGTACCGAGAAACTAAGACTAAATGAAGAACAATAAGAAAGATGGTTATAATAGTTGTGAAACTTTCCGGAGAAGATTTACATGCAGAATGTTAATTTGGATTTTTTATATATATAGCTCTGTACTCTTTCTTTTCCCTTCTTTTCCCTTTCCTCCTTTCTATTTATAAACTAATAAAACTCTATTTAAAAATCAGTTTGCTCTGGGGCCATCCTTCCTGAACTGAGACAAAAATGAGACAGCTGGAGGCTAAAAAACCCGAGAGCTAGCTCACACTAACTCAGCTTAGAGGGAACACTGCTCGGGGTACCAATGAAGTTGGTGGGCACTAGATTCACAATGGCCAAAAAAAAACCCAAAACGAAAACTGTTTTACTCAGTGAGTAGTTAAATTATGGAATTCACTACCAGTGGCGGTCAATGTTCCCTCTAAGCGGTGGAGTCCTGTGGGCAAACATTCTACTTTATGAGCTCCTGGCATTAAAGCTGTGAGCGAGCGATTTGGCTACTGCATCAATTAGTTTGCTCTGGAGCCCTCCTTCCTGAGCTAAGGCCAAAAGGTGTGAGCCGGAGGCTGAAAAACTGTGAGCTAGCTCACACTAACTCAGCTTAGAGGGAACACTGGTGGCGGTAGTGATGTCCATGAACATACATGGCTTTAAAAGGGGATTGGACAGATCCACAGAGGAGGGGTCCATCAATGTCTACTAGCCATGGTAAGTCAAGGGACCGCCTGTATTCAAAGGCAGTAAAACTTTGAAACTCATTGCCCGGAGGTGGGCCATGGTCTCTGTCCCCAGTTTGTTGGCCCACTGGTCTCATTAAGGGAGGCCAACCAGAGTTGTAGTCCTATGAAGCAATTGCATGAAATCGCCTCATACTGAGTCAGGGTCTGCTCTGCCAATGGCTGTCCAAGGCCTCAGGAAGAGGTCATGCCTACTACCAGTTTGGTGTAGTGATTAGGAGCACGGAATGGCCAAAAAAAAACCCAAAACGAAAACTGTTTTACTCAGTGAGTAGTTAAATTATGGAATTCACTACCAGTGGCGGTCAATGTTCCCTCTAAGCGGTGGAGTCCTGTGGGCAAACATTCTACTTTATGAGCTCCTGGCATTAAAGCTGTGAGCGAGCGATTTGGCTACTGCATCAATTAGTTTGCTCTGGAGCCCTCCTTCCTGAGCTAAGGCCAAAAGGTGTGAGCCGGAGGCTGAAAAACTGTGAGCTAGCTCACACTAACTCAGCTTAGAGGGAACACTGGTGGCGGTAGTGATGTCCATGAACATACATGGCTTTAAAAGGGGATTGGACAGATCCACAGAGGAGGGGTCCATCAATGTCTACTAGCCATGGTAAGTCAAGGGACCGCCTGTATTCAAAGGCAGTAAAACTTTGAAACTCATTGCCCGGAGGTGGGCCATGGTCTCTGTCCCCAGTTTGTTGGCCCACTGGTCTCATTAAGGGAGGCCAACCAGAGTTGTAGTCCTATGAAGCAATTGCATGAAATCGCCTCATACTGAGTCAGGGTCTGCTCTGCCAATGGCTGTCCAAGGCCTCAGGAAGAGGTCATGCCTACTACCAGTTTGGTGTAGTGATTAGGAGCACGGACTCTAATCTAATCTGGGAGAGCCAGGTTTGATTCCCCACTCCTCCACATACAGCTGCTGGGTGACCTTGGGCAAGCCACAGTTCTCTCAGAGCTGTTCTCTCAGAAGCAGTTCTCGAAAGAGCTCTCTCAGCCCCACCTTCCTCACAGAATGTCTGTTGTGTGGAGAGGAAGGGAAGGATTTTGTAAACCACTCTGAAACTCCACGTGGAGGGCAGGGTATAAATCCAGTCTCCTCTTTGTCTTCTTTTTCTGATTTCTTTAACCAGAAGACTGGAACTGGAACTTTCAATGCACAAAGCAGATGCTCTACCACTAAGCAATGGGTGGCCCCTCCCCTGAATCAATCATGAGTGCATGTTTTCTTTTTAGTGCATTATGATATTGCACTGTCCTTTGTGTCTGCGTCATATCCACGATGCGAGCCATGATAAAGGACCGATAACACCACTGAGATTACAATATTGCCACAGAAGGGAAAAGTCCTTCCAAAGGTTAAGAACAAGGCTCATCTTAATAACAACTTGGACATCTTAGTGCATCAGAACCAAGGTGAGATCAGCCAATGTCAAACACAACTCAAAAATATAAGCCACAATTAAATGTCACCCTTGGCCAGAAATGTTTTCCTAACATTCCCAAATGCAAAAAGGAGAATAACATTTATTTGGACACAGCATTAACCTCTGAAAAATTATGGGGCCTTTACTCCCTTTCAGGCAGCTTTCAAGAAGCACAAGCATCCTTTGGAATGGGACCGAGGTCAGCAAATCCCATGGCAACCAGGCGTGCTTTTGAAGCTTTAATTCTTACTAGCAGGGCTATTTTGGGGCAGGAACTCACAGGAACGGAGTTCCGGCTGGCTTCAGAGTTGGCCACGCCCACTACAGCCAAAACCTCTGCATGCCTGGCTACAGAGGGAAGGCCTGGAGAGCGACCCCCCTCCCCGGTGACTCCAAGGCGGGTGGGCCAGGGGAGCCCTGGAATGAATGGGGAGGCATTTAAATGCCTCCCCGTGCCTTCCCTGGCCTGTCCAAGGGTCGGCTTGCCTGGGCGCCCCGTGGGCAAGCCAAGGGAAGGCAATTTCAACTGCCTCCCCTCCCCTCCAAGGGCCGGCTTGCCCGGGCTCCCCACAGCTGCAGGGCGCCCAGACAAGCCAAGGGAAGGTATGGGGGTGTGGCCTAATAAGCTAATAAGCTGTGTTATCAGGGGTGTGACCTAATATGCTAATGAGTTTCTGCTGTTGGGTGTGGCCTATTATGCTAATGAGTTCCTGCTGGGCTTTTTCTACCAAAAAAAAGGCCTGCTTACTAGGATTGCCAACCTCCATATGGGGACTGGATATCTCCTGCTATTACAGAGATCAGCTCCCCTGGAGATACTGTTTGCTTTGGAGGGTGGATTCTATGGCATTGTACCCTGCTGAGGTCCCTCTCCTCCCCAGGCTCCATCTCCCAAATCTCCAGGTATTTCCAAACTCAGAGCTGGTAGCCCTAATCCTTACTCATTCAACCTGAGAACCCCCATTTTATTTCTTCCCTGTGAAATTTGAACCCAAAATAATTCATTCCCCCCCCATGCAATCTGCACATTTTAACCGTTCTTTGTATGTTACTTTGATATGTCTAAAAATGTGTTTAGAAATTTTTTTTAAAAAGGGGATGGTGGCAATATAAATTGATGGAACCCAAAGAAATGAACAAGGGCGACCCTTTTTGGCGAAGCACCCCAAAAAAATCTAACCACCTCAACAGATACTATATTCCGGGTATTGCTAAAAATGATGGCTTCTTTCACCTTCGTGGTGAGGAGGGACCACCCAAAAGTTGCCGCTGGTCATGTGCTTGATTGTTTTTATAGTAACTAATTGGATAGCCAAGGCTAGCTTGATCTTCTCAGATCTTGGAAGCTAAGCAGAGTTCATCAGTGTTCCCTCTAAGCTGAGCTAGTGTGAGCTAGCTCAGTTTTTTTAGCCTCCGGCTCACCCAATTGTTGTCTCAGCCCAGGAAGGAGGACTCCAGAGCAAACTAATTTATGCAAGAGCCAAATCGCTCACTCACAACTTTAATGCCAGCAGCTCACAAAGTAGAATTTTTACTCACAAGACTCCACAGCTTAGAGGGAGCATTGGCTTAGCCTTGGGTCGTACTTGGACGGGAGACCAACCAGGAAGACCAGCGGCACTTTACACAGAGGCAGGCAATGGCAAACCACCCTCTTGCCTTGAATAGCCTGTAAGTCAGCTGCAACTTGAAGGCACTTACCTCCACCAGGGTTGCCATCCTCCAGGTGGTGCCTGGAGATCTCCTGCTATTACAACTGATCTCCAGGCATCAGAGATCAGTTCACCTGGAGGAAATGGCCACTTTGGAAGGTGGGTTCTATGGCATTGAAGTCCCTCATCTCCCCAGACCCCACCTCAGGCTCCACCCCCAAATCTCCACGTATTTTCCAGCCTGGAGCTGGCAACCCTAAAGAACTGACAAAAAAAGAGATCCCCATATTTCTTTGCACAACTTTTTCAAATTCACTGTCACAAGACGGCCAAGGCTGCTATTATAGTTGCTTTTTTTGAAAGGATTAGACAAATTCATGATTTGGAAGGTGGGTTCTATGGCATTGAAGTCCCTCATCTCCCCAGACCCCACCATCATCAGGCTCCACTCCTCAAATCTCTGGAGCCCTCCTTCCTGGGCTGAGATAAAAATTGGGTGAGCCGCAGGGCTATTTTGGGGCAGGAACGCACAGGAACGGAGTTCCGGCTGGCTCTTGAGTTGGCCACGCCCAGCAGGAACTCATTAGCATAATAAGCCACACCCAACAGCAGAATCTCCAAATCTCCAGCCTGGAGCTGGCAACCCTAATGAACTGAGCAAAAAAAAAAAGATCCCCGTATTTCTTTGCACAACACGTGATTAACTTTTTCAAATTCACTGTCACAAGATGGCCAAGGCTGCTATTATAGGACAGTTGCTTTTTTTTGAAAGGATTAGACAAATTCATGGGATCGACTGTCACGTACATGTATTTTGCCCTGACTTAGGTGGCCCTGGCTAGTCCGACCTTCTCAGATCTGGGAAGCTAAGTAGGGTTGGCCCTGGTGGTTAGTACTTGGATGGAGAACCAATGAAGAAGTCCAGGGCTTCTGTGCAGGCCATGGCAAACCACCTCTCAACATCACTCGCCTTGAAAATCCTACAGCGTCGCCACATGTCAGCTGTGACTTGACACGTTCCACCACTCCCCATTGTTTTTATTTGTTTTTATGTAAACCTGTTCCCATAATAAAGATCTAACCTCCTTACAATTGATTGTACAAACTAATTCTGGAATTAATAGGCATGCAAGCCCATGACAGATCTGTGCCTCAGGGCGGCTCTAGAGATTCTCTTTTGACATTGCAAACTGGGCCACCGGAATGTATTGCCAGCAATCACGTCACTGCAGTTTTGAATTATCATTATTCATATTTGTATCTTATTTCCCCCCCCCCTCGAAGCAACACAGGATGACAGACAAGGGGATTGTCCTGTTTTATCTTCACAACCATGCTAAGAATTAGGGCAAAACTGCATCTTACTTTTTTTTTAAATTAAGCTGAGTATAGGTTCCCAGAACACTCCATGTGCTGTTCCAGTGTTATGCAAATAACTTCCAACACGGCTGTTTTGGCATGGGAACATGGTGGTGGTGGGGGGCAAGAGCTCCTCCCTCCTTCATGGCAAAGTCCCATGTCAAACAGCCCCCCGCCCCGACAGGCTTTTAAAATGACGTTCCCCACTAGGGTTGTCAGCCTTCAGGTGGGGCCTAGAAATCCCCCAGAATGGCAACTGATCTCCAGATGAAGTGCTTCTTCACCCAAAGAGTGATTCACACATGGAGTTCACTGCCACAGGAGGTGGTGGCGGCTACAAGCATGGATAGCTTCAAGAGGGAATTAGATAAACATATGGAGCAGAGGTCCATCAGTGGCTATTAGCCACAAGGTATGTATGGAACACTCTGTCTGGGGCAAGGGATGCTCTGTCTTCTTGGTGCTTGGGGGGATGGGGGCAACAGTGGGAGGGCTTCTAGTGTCCTCCTGGCCCCACTGCTGGTCCTCCTGATGGCACCTGGTATTTTTGGCCACTGTGTGACAGAGTGTTGGACTGGATGGGCCATTGGCCTGATCCAACATTGACTTCTCTGATGTTCTTATGACAGAGATCAGTTCTCCTGGAGACAATGGCTTGCTTTGGAGAGTGGACACTGGGACATTATACCCTGCAGAGGTTCCTCCCCTCCCCAAACCCTGCCCTCCCCAGGCTCTACCCCCAAATCACCAGAATTTCCCAATTCATAGTTGGCAACCCTTTTCCCTTCAGCTGCTGTGCAGCTGCACGGAAAGTGAGTTGGGTCCAGGGAACCCAGAACAATGAACCCAACTTTTTTTAAAAATGCAACATGTAGTTGGGTCCTTGGATTAAGTATCTGTCACACACCAGTTCATACAGTAAGTTCTTGATCCATGCAAGAATGTTCAGCTATCTGTCGATACACATGTAGCCTACCCATACACAAATTTATATAAAGTTAGGCTACATGTATCCCAGAGCCAGTTTGGTGCAGTGGTTAAGTGCGTGGACTCTAATATGGGAGAACCAGGTTTGATTCCCCACTCTTCCACTTGCACCTGCTGGATGACCTTGGGCAAGCCATAGTTCTGACAAGAGCTGTTCTTGAAAGGGCAGTTCTCGAAAGAGCTCTTTCAACCCCACCTACCTCACAGGGTGTCTGTTGTGGGGAGGGGAAGGGAAAGGAGTTTGTAAGCTGCTCTGAGACTCCGAGTGAAGGCTGGGGTATAAATCCAATCTCTTCCTCTTCTTCTTCAAATCAGAAAACCACAGGTGCAGTGACCAACAATTCCCACGATTTCAGTGGCATTTTTTCCATTCATCCAAAGTTGGAATTGTTTGCATGGGCAAAAGCTGGATTGTGCAAACCACCTGCTTTCTTTGTATATGGCTACTGTCCTCAATATTACACATTTTCAAAAACTCGCAAGCCTTGGAAGTTTCAAAAATAGACAGGGAATACACAAGTCCATTCATTTCCAAGGGAGCTTGCTTTGGTTTTCTTTTTAAAAATGCATTTTCTTTGTCCGTTTTATCTTGCTTGGCAATAGGCTTCCATGGCAACCATCAAATCTTGAAGGTCACACAGGAGGCTGTGTAGACTCCAAGAGAGAGTTAATAGAAGTTGCAACCAGGGGAAGCTTTTTGCCTTGAAGAAATGTGTGTTCCTTTGTTGTAAGAACTGCTCTCTGCAATTCTACCTCCATTCAGAATCAAAACCAGAGCCAGAGACTGACCTTCTAAACCCCAAGTCTATGACAGCCTTGATTTTGGGGGATTATTCTGTAAACATAGAATTTGAGGGTGTTGGAGTCAATCCCTCTCAGATTGCAACTGATAATGAAGGTCAAGACAATGCATCCTCCTGGACTGAATCAAGACCTAGGTTTCCTGTCTCATTACCGATGCTGATTTCTTTACACCTACTACCCTTCTGCATTTCAAACCTAATCCAATCACACCTGCTATTGTCATTCACCTGCTACTATCATTCACCTACTATTGTCATTTGGCATCTGAAATCACTCCACTCTCCAAGATATAAGGACAGATGGCCATATCTGAAGAATGAGCAGTGACTCATGAAAACTCATACCCTGCCACAAAGTCTTTAAGGTGCTGCTGATATCTTGCTTTTCCCAAAGCCCAAATTTCATCAGAACTTAGAAATAATCCCTAGAACTCAAAAACAAACTAGGAAATGAGTGAGCACTTTATGACATTAATTCTTGTCTGTACCATGGCTATCATTTCCTTCCCTTAGGCCTGAGCCCCCCAAACCCTTTTTACATATTCTCCTTCTCTAGGCTCAAGGTTTATTCAGTCTGGATTCTGGAAGCAGAATACATCATGCAGAATAAGACCCAGAATAAGACCTGTGTTCCTGGTTGGCCAATCAGGGTGCCTACAGTTGATCCAAGCACAGCTGCAGGCTTTGCAGAGGGTGGTGAAAAACTTTAAAAACTTGTCACTGATACAGTCTTAATAGTACATGTATTTACAGTCTTAATAGTACATGTATTTATTTGATTCATTTATACCCCACCTTTCTCTCCTAATGGGGACCCAAAGCGGCTTGAGAAATACCTGGAGACTTTGGGGGTGGAGCCTGGAGAGGACACGGTTTGGGGAGGGGAAAGGGACCTCATTGGTACACAGGGGTCATTTCGTAGAAAAAGAGCTAGGGGAACTCATTAGCATAACTCATTAGCATATGCCACACCCCCTGACATCACCGGAAGTGTGTCATAAGGCCACACACCCCGCCCCCAATGGTCCCGGCCGCCACCGCCGGCCTTGCAGCTCCACTGCCGAGCCCCTTGACATGGTTTGGGGAGGGGAAAGGGACCTCATTGGTACATAGTGGCCATTTTCTCCAGGGGAACCGATCTCTGTTGTCTGGAGATCAGTTGTGATTCCAGGAGATCTCCAGGCCCCACCAGGAGGCTGGCTGCCAATGAATGCACTCTCAGGAAAATGAGAGAGAGATGGGGAGACTGGTCTTCTTAAGCCCTTAACACTTGATAATGTTGTGGAAGGGGGAGCTTGGGTCAAGGAAGAGAGAATTCCTATGGCTTCCTATGTAAACCACTTTGAGTCACCATTAAGAGAAAAAGGCAGTGTATAAATGAATTGAATAAATAAATGAATTCTTAAATAATAAATGTTTATCCTGGGTATAAGCTCTCGTGTGTCTGGGTGTAAGCTTTCGTGTGCATGCATAATGATGCACCCAAAACAAAACTTTGTTGGTCTTAAAGGTGCCACTGGACTCAAACTTTGTTCCGTTGATTCAGACCAACACGGCTACCCACCTGAATTTGAAATAAATAACAAAGTTGAGGTTGGGCAGAAAATTGGGGTCTCTGTTGGGTAACATGGTTTCCCTGGAGTTTGGCAATTCAATGTATACAAGGAACAGAGATAAAAGGAAATTTTCCATGTATTCAGAAACTGGAAAGTGGTCTAAATGTTCACATTTTGGTTTTTGAGGTCAAATTCACACAATAATTCAAAATTCATAAATTTTGGGCAAGAATTTGAAAATGTGCTTCTGTTACTGATGAACATAAGAGAAGCCAATGTTGGATCAGGCCAATGGCCCATGTAGTCCAACACTCTGTCACACAGTGGCCAAAACTACCAGGTGCCATCAGGAGGTCCAGCAGAATTCCAGCAGAATATGATTGCTGACATATAACAGAATTCTTGCCCCAAATGCATAAATTTTTAAAGGATTTTTATACTTTAATAATATATTCCCCCCCCAAGGAAAAAAATACAGCACTTAGATATCAGAAAAGGGGAGAAAAAGGAAAGTATTACCGATATCTCTCTAAACTCCAGAAAGTTTTTTAAAGGGTCTGGACAACAATAAAAAAGTATGGGTAACTTTAGAAAGCCGTTTTGAGGTGTGCAACATCAATTTGAATCATGCCATACCACAAACTCGATGCATTTTGAAATTGCAGGCACAAAACAACCCAGAGCAAGTCAGATACATGATGCCTGCAATACAATACTCACTGGCTGGGGGAAGAGCACAGGGGGGAAATCAAATGCATAAATTTTGTATTAGTTTATTTGAGACATGTGTCAGAATTATACCAATTTTTGTCACAATGCCATAGAGGTCAGGTTTGGTTATAGTTCCTTCACATTTGAGATGTGTGACCAGCTACAGACAGTGACCCCAAATTCAGCTGGAAGAACTCCACTAAGCAAGGGTTGTTTCGTAGAAAAAGAGCTAGGGAAACTCATTAGCATAACTCATTAGCATATGCCACACCCCCTGACATCACTGGAAGTGTGTCATGAGGCTACACACCCCTGACATCACCGGAAGTGTGTCATAAGGCCACACCCACCACTCAGTCTTAGTCTTAAAGGTTAGTCTTAAAGGTGCTATTTGTTAGTCTTAAAGGTGCTATTTGAACTCTTGGACTATTTTGCAGCAACAGACTAACACAGCTACCTCGGGGAAGCTCCTGGATGGGGCTGGGAGTCCTTCCGGAGGCCACGTGGAGTGGCCTCGGCCAGGCAGAGGGGGAGGACGCCAACTTACCCTTCTGCTTTTTCCGCCTTCTGCAACAGAATGAGGCTGGAAGAAGGGGGCGGCCAGAAGAAGGGGCGGGGCTTCGTCGTGTGCCCCGCCTCCTGCACCTCACCCGGGGGAACTGCGATCCCCCCCGAAATGACCTCTGCCACTAAGTGTTCTTTGCTTACTGCTAACAGTATACTCTAACCCTAACCAACCCATTCCCGTTAAAACTGATGTCTGTTTCTGTATAAATGGTGCGAAACTGCATTTAAAAATTGGGAAAGAAAACTAAGAAAGATGGGAAATCAGACAAAGAAAAGAGTTTTCTGAACCAGGCTCACAAATTAACATAAGCAGAGTGCCAACTGGAACAATGTTGGCATTGCAGTAAGTAAGGTCTTACCTGTTGCTTCCACCATCCCCTCCAAAATCACCACGATTTCAAACTCTTCTTTCTCCATCTGGGCACGGGACATCTCCCAGAAGGGGCTTTTCTCATTGATCTCATGAGAGATGATAAGCGGTGACACCAGAAACAGACGGTCATCCCCAGTGTCAAACCCCACATTGATGTCTGTTTGGTTCAAAGGGATGAATTCCCCTTCTTTGGTCTGTTTGGATTTGATCAGCTTGGCTCGAATGGAAGCCTCAACAATGTGGGAATTTCGCAAGTCCCCAACCCGGAACATAAGACACAGCTTCTCGTCCCTCATGGAAATCACAGCGTTGTTTGAAAACATGAGGGTCTCCGCCCTCTTCTTTGGTTGGCTGATCTTCACAAACATGCACCCTACCATGAATGCATTGACTATGGATCCCAGTATGGCCTGAACCAAAAGCAGGATGATGCCTTCCGGGCATTTTTCGGTGATAACCCTATGGCCATAACCAATGGTGGTTTCAGTCTCAATGGAAAACAGAAATGCTGAGACAAACCCACTGAGGTTTTCAACACAAGGGATCCAATCCTTTTCTCCTACATGGTCCAGGTCTCCTCGTATGTAAGCAATGAGCCACCAAATGAAGCCAAAAAACAACCAAGTGATAGTGTAAACCATGGTGAATACAAGAAGGTTGAAACGCCATTTGAGGTCCACTAATGTAGTAAAAAGGTCACTAAGATAGCGGTAGGTTTCATGAACATTTCCATGGTGGACGTTGCACTTGCCGCTTTTTTGCATGTAGCGCTGTCGCGGCTTCTTGATTTCGGCTGCTAAGAGGCGTGTTCGATCAGTGGCGATAGGGATGTCATCTCGGGCCTGTTTGGGAATCTTCTTGGGCTCTCTTGGAGTGACGCCAATTTCCATGTCTTGGTTCATGAAGATTCTAGAATCTCCAGCCATGGTTGGGCTAGATTAAAAAAAATAAACATAACTTCCTGAGCAGTCATAAGAACATTAGAACATAAGAAGAGCCCTGCTGGATCAGACCAGTGGTCCATTCAGTCCAGCATCCTGTCTCACACACCAGGCAGCCAGTTTTTCTGGATGGCCAACAACAAGGCTTAGAGGCTGAGGCCTTCCTGATGTTGCCTCCTGGCTCTGAGATTCAGAGGAGGTTCCCCTCAGTCACCATGGCTTGTAGCCATTGACAGGCTTATCCTCCATGAATCTACTTAATCCCCTTTTAAAGCTGTTTATTTCTGTGGCCATCATTACATCCTCTGGCAGCAAATTCCACATTGTAATCACTCTCTGTGTAAAGAAGTATTCCCTTTTGTCTGTCTTGAAGCCACTGCCCATCAGCTTCATTGGGTTCCCTTGAGTTCTAGTATTTTGGGAGAGGGAGAAAAGAAATTCTCTTTGTCAACTCTCTCCACCCCATGCATAATTTTATACACCGCTATCTTTTCACTGTTGCAGCACACTGGGTTGACACTTTCATTGAACTATTCACTATGAACTAGTATATCACAATTCAAATAAATCTGGATTACCATTTTACACTTTTTGTCATCTATAACAAAACTAATGCAAAAATGAATAATCATCTATAAAATTACAGGGAAAATTGCACAAGTCCAGAAAAACACATGAAATATAGATCAGCCCATGAAATGAGCAACCTTGATCTCTGTAGGAAAGAAAGGTCACTAATACACTAACAAACAAATTAATAAAAAATAATGTTCCATCCCACATGGAAAGCCAGTAGCAACATGTAGCGTAAGTGCACTCCTCATGATATGCACAATGTGCAGTCACTATGTTGTCTGAAGATAGACGCCACACATATTTTGCAAGCTTTGGTACATGAAAACCAGGATCCTGAAAAATCTGGTGATTGCTTACACACACTGAAGATGGATGTGCCTGCAAACTATTCAGAAAACCTCTGGTCCCTTACAAGTTTTCCCATTACAGGGTCAGCGTACACAGCTCGTGCTGTGTAATGGCTCAAGAGTCAGACTAGGAGCTAAACTTAATATTATGCAAATAGCCAAATGGGGTCCCAATTTACATCAGGGACATAGTAGGGTAAGAGATATTGGATTAAAGGCAACTCGGCATGCCTGCATACTGGAGGTGCTATATCCCCCCCCCCACCAGACTGTGTATATTTGTGATGCTTCTATCTGTCTGTGCTGGAAGCTTCTCCCTGACTCCTTCTTTCTGTGCTTTTGCTCTCTCTCCTGGTGGTCTTATAAGAGGCAAGATGCTTCTGCAGACGACTCATGTGCAAAGCCAGCCAGGCCGCACCCATGGAGGGTCCCATACTTGCAAACGTATGCTGTGTCAGATTAGCTAGCCATTTGCAATAAGGAACAGAAATTGTTCAGATTAGGCTTCTGTTTCTTCTTCTACTGCAAAATGCATGTGAATGTGAATAAGCATCAATAAAAGCTCTTACATTTGTTGCAATAAACTGACTTGAAGAATGCTTCATGTGATTCTTCATTTTCCTATCTGTGCAACTTTGCAATATTAACCAGTGTATATACCCAGTAAGGGAGTTTAAACCTTCTCTCCTGCTTCATTTTGCCAACTGAAAAGTCCTGGACTGGGGGGAGGGGGGGAGAACTACAGGGCTTGTATTTTTCCCCAGGATAGCGTTTTTTCAATATATTAAAGGATGCTTGAATGCAAATCAAGGCTCCGTGTGGCTGCTATATCCCTTTAAAATATGCCAGGGAACTCATGGGTCTCAGGATATGGCTGGAGAACACATGAAACAGCCGCCTGAGTTAGATCAACATTCAAACAGGAGGCCTTTTCCCAGTCTCACAATCCCACATACCAGGAGCCTATCAACTCTATGTATTGGAAGCATGTGCTATTTCAACAATCTTGACAGTACACCAAGTCACCAAGTTGCATGGACATAGGCAGTGCGTGTATTTACCATCCATGAATAAGCCTTGGTACATGGGAATAAGAACCCTGAAAAATCTGGCATCGGTTCATGTATACCAAAGTTGCGTGCATATGGTCATTATGTGCATTGTATTGGGAGGATCTACGTGAAGCTGGCAGGTTCTCAGTAGACAACTGTAAGGTCTGAAAAGGTTTCTTCTGGAAAACCTGTGTATACCACCATGCATTCTAAGGAGGAAGAAAGACGGGACTGAAGGGCAATGAAATAAATATATATTTCAGCACAGTGTCTAGCTTGACCTTTGGCTTTAGATGCTGAGAAGCCCACCTTATGATCTTGGGCCAGTCAGTCTCTCTTAGCCTTGGGAGGATAGAATGAAAAGTGGAGAACTTGACGCAGGTCGCTCTTAGCACACACACCCCGAGGAAAACACAATCAATTTGTTTGGACAAAATTTGCTTAGACAAATGAGATTACATCAGAGAACAGAGGTGCAAATGGAGTTGTCAAAGGTTATCACCTTCAGCAAACCAGGGTGGTTTTGACACGTTCCAAAGAGATAATGTGCCTGTTAATGGAACATCTTTGTTCCACTGGTGAGAAGAAAGAAAGAAAGACAGAACCCACCAGGAATCTTATCATTTATCCGGGGACAAAGAAGGAATCTCCTAAGGAGAGTAGGCTCTTCAGTACATCAAAGCAAGAAGGAAGCCACACGCTCCAAAGATGTACATCTATTGCAAGCCCTCTTAGAAATCTGAGTCTGTTAATGCTCTCACTTTGATCTTCTCATGACTTTGTAAATGGGGTAGGACCAAGCAAAACAATTAGAGAGATGCACTTTGGGGAAAAGCAAAAACTTAAAGATCTCCAAGGGCAGAAGAGAGAGCTAAGGAGAATGGGATTCAGGGCAAAAAGCTTGAGATGGAATTCATTTCCTGCTTCCGTTGATCATACTGGCATCAACTGGGAACGGGGATCCTCCCGTTGCTTTGTTTTACGGTCTTTGCAGAAGATACTCTGCACTTTGATACCAAAAAGAGATCCCATTCCTCGCACTGTATCCACATTATCATGCTCCTGAGGGCAGTATGGTACTGGATCAGGGGAAATTTTGCTGGAAAAGAAGAGGGAGGAAGCATCCTTTGTGTGTGTAGAAGGAAGATCGTGTGCTGCATTCTGAAACTTTCTTTGGAAATGGGCCTGGATGAGCACTCCAGGGCACTTTCTTTTGTGTAAAGACAGTAGCAGTGCATAAGAACATAAGAACATAAGAGATGCCAATGTTGGATCAGGCCAAAGGCCCATCCAGTCCAACACTCTGTATCACACAGTGGCCAGAAATACCAGTGCCATCAGGAGGTCCACCAGTGGGGCCAGGACATTTGAAGCCATCCCACTGTTGACCCCCCCCCCAAGCACCAAGATGACAGAGCATCACTTGCCCCAGAGTGCATACCCAGCAAAACCCAGCAAATCAGATGGAAGAACTGCATATTTCCCAGGATGACCTGGATGGCACAAAGCTAGCCTGATTGCATCAGATCTCAGAAGCTAAGCAAGGGTCAGCCCTGGTTAGGACTTGAATGGGAGACCACTAAGGAAGTCCAGGGTTGCTACACAGAGCCAGGCAGTGGCAAATCACCTCTGAACATCTCTTGCCTGGAAAACCTTATGGGGTTGCCTTAAGTTGGCCGGGACTTAACGGCATTTTCCATACCATGTAACAGGTGGATTCCGGTGCTGATAAAATCTTAAATGCCTGCAATGGAGCAGACGCCCGAAGAGAACACAGGAAGCTGCCTTGTACTGACTCAGCTCAGCATTGTCTCTTTGACTGGCAGCAGCTCTCCAGGGGTTCCGGCCCATTTAGCATTCGCTTCCAGGAATCCTTCAAAAAGGAAATTTCTGATATTTATAGACCACGTTTCCCCCACCAAGCACAGACTGAAGATCGTTTAGAGTAATAGCGTAACCATGCCTTACCATTCAAACCACCCTTCATATATAATATTTCAGTCTTAGAATTGGCAATATAAACCCAACTT
>NW_015164702.1:228365-232059 GCF_001447785.1 Gekko japonicus
TGTTTCACCCAAACAATACATTGGCTGCAGTCACACGGAACATTAGCCATGCTAGAGAGATGGAAGATAGGCGGAGTTTCCGGGCACGATCTCACCGGCACATCTGGGAAGCGTAGCGCTCCCGTGGCTCAACCGAGGCTTCCCGCCAAAGACGCGCGGCAAAAAACTAGTACCTCGGAGGTACTAGTTTCCGGAAACCACGGAGCAAGGGCGGGCGCCTGATCGCGTTTCCGGTGGAATCCCGTGGCATCCGGTGCCCGCCCATGTCCCGTCGCAAAGAAGGGTTTTTAAAAAAAAGTATCCGCAGGATGCGCACAAGCACCCAACGGCGCAAGCACATACTTGGGTTAAAAAAACCCCAACAACCCCGTTTGCCACGGCAGCGCCGCTTCTTTGCCGCGCCGTCTGATCGGCACCTCCCCAGGCTCCCCACCACCACCACCGGATGTCGGCGGGATGTGTGATCCCATGGCCGTGCGGTAGTTCGCTCTGGGGCAAACAGCCACACCTCCCCCCCGTGATATCCGGCCCGTGTGACCGGGGCCATTGAGTGCAGGTTTACATTCAGACAGCACCTTGTCAGTATCACAATCACTAGTCCCACAGGACTCTAGAAATTTACCCGTTTCGAATGAATCTTTTTCAAGGACCATGATGTATAAAGGACATAAGGCACAATAATTTTTCTTTGTGAGCACAAAAGCTCTTAATTAATCCTTGTAGTCTGGAGATCAACTATAATGGCAGGAGAACTCCAGGCTCCACCTGGTGGTTGGCAACCCTATAGCTACCAGACCTCCTTATGAGAAAGAACAGTGAGGAGCGCTTGAGCAGGTGAGCGTAACTGAGGCCTGGGAGTCTTTCGGTGGTAGAAAGTGCCATTGAGTCACGGCTGACGTATGGTGATCCTGTAGGGTTTCTAGGGCAAGAGACATTCAGAAATTGTGTACCATTGCCTTCCTCTTCATCACAACCCTGGACTTACTTGGTGGTCTCCTATCCAAATACTGACTACTGACCAGGACCAACCCTGCCTAGCTTCTGATGTGATCAGGCTGGCCTGGGCTATTCAGGTCAGGACTTGGGGGGTATACAGGGCTAATATTACTAAGTCCATTACAAGTTTTATTATAGTTTCAAGGGTACCAGAATCTGCAGCAGCTCCAATCTGGGTTTTGCCTATAGTCCTTTCTACCGGCTGGAGCTAGGCATGCTATTTCTAAGGCCTCCGGCAGTTTATTGTTCTGAATAAAGCCATACTCTGTTTACCTGCGAAGGCCCCTCAGCATATTCCCAAGAGACTGCAGCATCTTACAACAGGGTGAAGCAGTCTTTCAGGTACGTGGGCCTCAGGCAGTGAAGAACTTTTTAAAGGTTGAAAGCAGATTCTTAAATTGAGCCCGGGAGCTTATTGGCAGCCAGTGAAGCAGTTGTGAGACAGGGGGAAATGTTGGGTCTTAGTCTGAAGTCAAACTGCTGCGCTTTGCACTTTAATTGAAATTTCTAAGTAGTCTTTCTGAATAGTCCAACATGAAAAAAGATTACAGTAATCTAGCCTCGAGGTTACAGGAGTGTCAATCGACAAGGCTGGATGAACTAAAGCCAAGAAAGGGGTCAATCAAATGTTATTGTCCAAAAGCACTGTTTGACCCTGCTGGGTCCAAGAGCAAGAGACCATGTCGTGCATGTTGGGTTGCCAGATCCCCTGGTGGAGATGGGGGTCCCCTGCAGTCAGGGCCCACCTTACTCCCAATCAGCTAGCTGGCGAAGGGGCTTACCCCCCAAAAGAGGGAGAACCAACCAATGTGCAGCAACGTCTCTACATCATTGCCCAAGTGACCCGGAAGTGGAGTCATCACATCTGGGACATCGAGGCGACGTTCTGGTATTTGGGCAAAAAAATCTGTGGTAGAAGCCAAATTTAGGTAAAGGTTCCCCTGGCTCAAAAGCTAGTTGAATCCAACTCTAGGGGGGCAGTGCTCATCTCCGTTTCCAGGCCAAAGACCCAGCGCTGTCCAAAGATGTTTCCATGGTCATGTGGCCGGCATGACTAAACGCACGGAACACTGTTACCTTCCCACCAAAGCAGTACCTATTTATCTCCTTGCAATTTCTTGCTTTCGAACTGCTAGGATGGCAGGAGCTGGGGCCAGAGACAGGAGCTCACTCTGTCATGTGGCACTAGGGTCTTGAACTGCCAAGCTACCAACCTTCTGGTCTGCAACTCAGTGTCTTAACCTCTGAGCCACCGTGGCCTCCAAATTTACCATAGAGTTTTTGCCCAGAGTGTTGCCCCGATGTCCCGGATGTGGGCGTCTCGGTCATGTGGGCAGTGGGGTAGACATGTTGCTGTATGTTTGCTGGGCCTCCCTGCTTCTCCTGGTAAGTCTCCCCCATCCCCTGCTGGTTGCCAGAAGGGACCTAGCAACCCCAAGGGAGTGTAGTGGTTAGAGTGGTAGCTTACAGTCTGGAAGATTCCAGATCAAATCCCAGCTCCTGTCATGGGGCTTGCTGGATGACTTTAGCCAGTCACCTTCTCCCCAAATAACCCACCTCATAGATGGAATTGCCAACCTCCAGGTGGGACCTGAAGGTCTCCCACTGTTCCAGTTCCTCTCTAGATGACCAAGATCCTTTTCACTGGAGGAAATGGCTGTTTTGAAGGATAGACTCTACAGCGGGCCTCTCCCCTCCCCAAGCCCCACCCACCCTGGCTCTACCCTCTCCAAAAAATCTCCAGGTATTTCCCAACCCAGAGCTGGCAACCCTACCTGGACATCTCCTGGAATTAGAACTGATTTGTAGCCAACAGAGATCAGTTCCACTGGAGAGAATGGCTACTTTAGGGGGGATGGACTCCATAGCACTATACCCCACTAGGGTTGCCAAGTCCAGCTTCCACCCCCAGCGGGGGACTTTGGGGGTGTTCCTGGAGGGGGTGGGGCATCCCCGACGTGATGACATCACATTGGGGGACGTCCGTCGCCCCCCCCCCACCCGCCCGTCGGATCTCGAGAAACGGCAGTTCCCTGCGCTTAAAGGAGCCGGCATTTCCCCTTTAAGAGCAGCCGCGTTTCCCATTGGGGACGTCCGCCGCCCCCACCACCTGCCCGTGCGCCAGATCTCCAGAAACGGCAGTCCCCTGCACTTAAAGGAGCCGACATTTCCCTTTGAAATGCAGGAGCTGGCGTTTCCCCTTTAAGAGCAGCCGCGTTTCCCTTTTAAGAGCACGAAGCTGGCATTTCCCTGCAAGCTTGCGGAGATCAGGCTTGGGAGGAAACACGGGTTCCACACACTTAAAGGGAGAGAGATGGGTGGCTGTAAGCAGCCGCGTTTCCCTTTTAAGAGCACGAAGCTGGCATTTCCCTGCAAGCTTGCGGAGATCAGGCTTGGGAGGAAACACGGGTTCCACACACTTAAAGGGAGAGAGAGGGGTGGCTGTGGGTGTTGGGGGTGGGGCTTCCCCCAAGGCAACAAGTTATAAACAGCACGGGGAGCCATGTGTTTTCACACCCTTGTTCAGAGTGATAGGGTGCGTTTCAACAGATTTGAACTCTGGCATTGTCATTCCACAAATCCGCACAGCGGGGCCGTATCCACAAGTTGCTGTCTCCCAGTCTCAACAACAAAAACAAAACCTGAATGCCTAGAGTTTCACAACTAGGGCCAGGATTATATTTACACAAGTGCTTCT
>NW_015164702.1:232088-232202 GCF_001447785.1 Gekko japonicus
GTACTAACTTAACAGTAACAGTCCTTGCAAGAACGTAAAACAAAGGAGGTTTGTTTTTCTAAATGCATGTTCACCAATTTCTTTAATAAGCTTCAAAGGAAGGCAAGTCTGGTT
>NW_015164702.1:233757-240892 GCF_001447785.1 Gekko japonicus
CCCTCTGCACCTCACCCGGGGGAACTGCGTTCCCCCCCGAAATGACCTCTGGAGCCCAGCTGGATCAAACCATCTAGTCCAGCATCATGTTTCCTATAGTGGCCAACCAGATACTCTTGATAAGCCCACTGACAAATAGGCCTCTCTCACCATTGCCCACCTCAGGGACTGATATTCATTTAACCAACATAACTCACAGCTGTTGATGGACCCCCTCCTCCATAACTGTATCTAGCTCCCTTTATAGCCATCTAAGGCCCTGTCCACATGCGGAATTTGCGGCGGGAGAGGCACAAATGTCGGGCGGAGCATACGGGCGCAATCACGAGGACACATCTGGCAAGCGTAGCACACCCATCGCCAACCCGTAGCATCCGCCCGAAGATCCGGAGTTAAAAAATACCCAGGAAAGCCTACTAGCAAATGGTATGCTATGGGCCGTCGACGGAATACCTACGTGAGATCGCTCAAGCATGCTCCTCTTGCAGTGTTGATGCACGCAGAAAACACGCGCCGACAAACAAAGCCCCACTTTGCTGCTGAGGTGTCTGATCGCGTTCTGGCGCGTTAAATTGCGCCAGCATGAAAAGCCACGCCTCCATCCCGCGTTATCTGTCCCGTATGACTGGGGCCTAAGTTTCATGGATGTCACCACAAGGTTACCAGGTTCCCTGTGGCCACCAGTGCGGGATGGGGGGGGGGTAGGGTAGCCACATCCAATGTTCCCTCTAAGCTGTGGAGTCTTGTGAGCAAAAATTCTACCTTGTGAGCTACTGGCCTTAAGGTTGTGAGCAAGCAATGTGTCTGCTGCATAAATTAGTTTGCTCTGGAGCCCTCCTTCCTGAGCTAAGGCAAAAAATGTGTGAGCCGGAGGCTTAAAAACTGTGAGCTAGCTCACACTAACTCAGCTTAGAGGGAACACTGGCCACATCTAGTTTGGGAAACTCCTAGACATTTGGGGATGGAGACTGGGAAGGACAGGGGCCTCAGTGGCATACAATGTCATAGAGTCCACCTTCCAAAGAATCCATTTTCTCCAGGGGGATTGATCTCTGTAGCCTGGAGCTGTAATTCTGGGGGATCCCCAGGTCTCACCTGGAGGATGGCATCCATAGTCACTACAAATTGTGGTACTTATTTTTACAAGCTATAAAAACCAGTTGCCAGATGTAGCGCCATACTGCAGAAAGTAAAGCAAGGTTTTCAGCCTTTAAAAGAGGAAGGTTTTTTAAAACACCCATCCCTTGATCTCACTAGTTCAATCAACCTTGCAATTTTGCTTACCAGCCATCCTTTTATATATCCAAGCTTTTGATATTCAGACTTCCTACATACTTGTAGCATTGACTATCAACACCTTAGCAGCAGAAATAAAGTCAAGGATCATGTCTTTATGCATAGACAGAATGCAGTCATTTATCAATCTTTCTTTTGCCTGTTCTTTTCATTGGACTGGCTTCATTGGGTGACTCCAAGTTCCACTCTTGTGAAAGAGAAAGAATAATCTTTTTTACCTATCTATCTCCCCCAAAATGCTTCAGTTATTTTATCAATCTCCATCAAGTATCCAATTTTAACAAAGCGGGCCTTTCACAGAAGCGGACTCTGAACATTTCCAATTTTTGCCTGACTGCAATCAAAGAAAATTGCCTAGTAAGATGTCTGATGATCTCCTTGAGTAATTTTTCTTATAATCTCTGCACAAAAGAAAAACAGGTCATTACAGAGATTGGCCTTCTGCATAGACTTTCACTGAAATCATGGAAAACCACCGGGAATTGCGGAAGGCAGAGCAGAGCACTAACCGTTTTTTGCTTTCAGCCATTAATAGTTTTGTTCTTCTAAATCTGGGTGCAAATATGCACCTACATCCACAAATCATATTTTTGAGAGACAACTTCCATTCATGCACAGGTGATGTTGAGCACTTTTTGTCTAAATTAGACAGTTTCAAGAAGAATTGTTGGTTTTTATACCCTGCTTTCCTCCACCCTAAGGCGTCACAAAGCAGCTTATAATTGCCTTCCCTTCCTCTCCTCGCAACAGGAACCTTGTGAGATAGATGGGGTGGAGAGAGTTCTGAGGGAACTGTGAATGACCCAAGGCCACCCTGCAGACTTCATGTGAAGAAGTGGGGGATCAAACCCGGTTCTGCAGATTAGAGTCTGCTGCCCCTTAACCACTACACCACACTGGCTCTCTTTCAAGGGAAGATAACTTGTGTGCATTACAGGAGATGTTGTTTTATACATTTTATATGTATGGTTACACTTGGTTTTAAATGTGTGTGTGTGTGTGTGTGTGTGTGTACCTTTTTAAGGTATTTTATGCCAATAAAGGTCAACTGACTGACTGACTACAGGAGATGAGGGAGACTTGGGAGCCAGTGTCATGAGCAGCATAATGTGACTTCCAGGGAAAACCAGAACCGACATCATGTCACTCTAGAAATTGCTGGAAACTCTATGGCTTTACCACAGAGTTTCTGGCAATTCCTAGAGTGACATGATGTCCTTTCTGGTTTTCCCTGGAAGTGACATCATGATGCATGTGACCCTGGTAACTTTAAAAAAAAATGTCCTGCTACCTGAATCAGCAACAAGAAAACCTGGCAACTTTAGCTTTACACCAAGAACCACACTGGAAACAATCTGACATCAAAGATGTTGCTTTCTTTTGAAAATCAAAACAAAGTTTTAAGCACAAAGCAAGGGGAACACAAACCTTTACAGCTATGTAAATTAGCCTTCTGTGCCTAAAATCCTGAGGTTGCTGTTGACTTAAAGCAAGATTGAAAACAAGTCGGTATGGGCCCTTACGAAGTACTGAAAAGAAACTGGACAGAGTTGTACCTGCCACCTTCTGCTTTGAGCCGTCCAAAATAGACAGTACTGGTAAGAAATGCAAGTTACTTTCATTCCTGGGGATCAGGATTTGCAGTGCTACAGTTGCTTGAAAATTGGGTCAGAAGATGGCAAAATAAAATAGGCCACTCCCCACTTGCCTCGTGTGTATTTATTTTATTATATAAAGGAGTGTAAAGCGGGCTGTTCCCAATGTATTCCGAGTCTCCCATGACATTTCTTCAGAGGAAAAAGGCATGCATTCATCTATACAAAATGCAGAAGATAAAGCATACTATTTTTAAAAAAGTATATAGTTAATGAACACAGCTATGCCACCACTAAAGCTAATATTATTCAGTGTGAGAATGAAGAGGAAGAGGCTTCCCGTCACCCTGTAGTCAATTAAAAGCTAATCAAAGATGCTATAACACTACCTGTCAGAGCTGCCAGGACTCCAGTCAGGGAGGGAAGATCCCCTACTTCTTCACCTATTGCTTGCTGCCGCTCTGTGTGGTGGCAAAGGAGGATTAAAAAAACACAATTCCGGCTGCAGCATTACATCACATCTGGATTTAAAAAACCCGGAAGTGACAAAGGGTAGCTCTAGGAATTGTCAGAAACTCTATGTTTTCACCATGGAGTTCCCGGCAGTTCCTAGAGCTACATATGTCACTTCTGGTTTTTCTATCAGAAATGAGGTGACACTGCAGCCACCATTGAACACCCCCCCCCCGCCACTGCCATATCACTGTCCACAGCCCACCTGCCATTTGTCAGGCACTTCCTGTCAATCTGACCATCCATTCAAAGTTAATAAGATTATTTTGGCAAAATAAAACTGTCCTTACAGATGGGCTGCTCCTGCATAACTTCCTATTCACTTTCAGTCAACCTCATGCAGGAAAACCTCCCTGTCAATGGTGGACAAAGGCTGCCATCCTGTACCCAGAGGTGCACCATTAGCCATAAAAGTAAATAGCTGTACTTGAATGACTGTCATTGCTGTCAAATGGCTAGAGGGCCATCTGACAGCAATGCGGATTCTGTGAACTTAGGCAGATCATGAGAGGGAGGGCAGGAAGGGTTGCATCAGTGCTTAGTTCTCGTGGTCCTTTCTTACATGCCCAGGGAAATGCTGATCGCCACTTTGGGGTCAAGAAGCAATTTTTCTCCAGGCCAGTTTGTTCGGGGATCCTGGAGGGTTTTTTTTGTCATCTTCTGGGCATGGAACAGTGGTCACTGGGGGTGTGGGGGGGAGGTATTTGTGAATTTCCTGCATTGTGCAGAGGGTTGGACTAGATGACCCTGGAGGTCCCTTCCAACTCTATGATTCTATGAATGCAACTGCCGTGCCGAACACTAAAAGTCACTATGAGCCCTGCATGGGACTGCTGCATTAAAATTCACCAGGAAGTTTAAAGCAATCCTGTTAGTCCAGGCCGTCATGAGTAGTTTCCTTTCATATGATGGGTGTTAATTTGCTTTAGCAAACCTAGGAAGACTGGCCCTGATCGGGATGGTCCGGGCTAGCCCGGACTCATCAGAGCTTGGGTGCTAAGCAGGGTTAGCACTGTTTAGGACTCAGGTGGGAGACCCCCAAGGAATTCCAGGGGTGCTACACAGAGGCAGGCAATGGCAAAACACCTCTGAACCATCTCTTGCCTTGAAACCCTGCTGTGGGGGTCACCATAAGTCATCTGCAGCTCGACGGCGTTTTCCACCACTGGGAAAACTGTTCTATCACCTAATAGGTAAAGGTAAAGGTTCCCTTGCACGAAAGCTAGTCGAGTCCAACTCTAGGGTTGCAGTGCTCATCTCCGTTACAAAGCCAAAGAGCCAGCGCTGTCCGAAGACGTTTCCGTGGTCATGTGGCCGGCATGACTAAACACCAAGGCGCGCGGAACGCTGTTACCTTCCCACCGAAGTGGTACCTATTTTATCTACTTGCAATTTCTTGCTTTCGAACTGCTAGGTTGTCAGGAGCTGGAACTAGAGATGGGAGCTCACTCCGTCATGCGGCAACTCGGATCTCAAACTGCTGAACTACTGACCTTCCACAGCCTGCAGTTCAGCGTCTTAACCACTTGAGCCACCGCAGCTCCAATCAGCTAATACTGCTGCTGTAAATGGTCACTGTCCTTTTTCTTGTATTCATCTGAGCTTGGCTCAGAAGTATCACAAACCTTGGCTTGCATCCTAAGCCTTGCAGCACACTTTTGGGTGGCTGGGGATGCCCTGTGCCACAGAGCACTTTCCTCTAGTCCAAGAAGCATCCACTTCCCCAAGACCAGGATCTTCCAATGAGCCGTAAAGCTGCCAGAGGAAAGGGCTGCACAGCAGAAGAATGTATCTGCAACAGGCCAAGAGAGGCACAGACGGAAGTGAGGCTTATGATCTGAGCGTCTACCTCCCTGTGTTTCATTTCATCCCATTTCATGGCTTTTTGAACCCGTTTTCTCTCTCCTATGCCCATGTATATATTTGCCAGCCAAGGACACACTTCACGCATCGGACAATCTGGGCTGTAGTCCATGAACACTTCTGACCTTCTAAACCTTCTAGTATCCGGAGGCCCTTCTTTTCTTCTCCTGTTTCACTCAGAAGTGGTATTTGGAGCAAAGGGTGCCTGATTTGAGTCCGTAGCCCCTTGGAGACCAACAAGATTTGGGGGGCAGAAGCTTTCAAGAGCCAAAGCTACAAATATCTGATGAAGGGAGCCTTGACTCTTGACAGCTGACACCCCCAAAATCTGGTTGGTCCCTAAGGTGCTCCCGGATTCGAATCTAGCTGCTCTGCTGCAGTCCAACATGGTTCCCAACTGGGCTATTTTGGGGCAGGAACGCACAGGAACGGAGTTCCGGCTGGCTTCAGAGTTGGCCACGCCCACTACAGCTAAAACATCTGTGCTCGTGGCTACAGAGGAAAGGCCTGGAGAGCAGCCCCCCCCCCACGACTCCGAAGCAGGCCGGCCAGGGGAGGGGCCTGGAAGGATCAGGGAGACATTTAAGGGCCAGCTTGCCAGGCATCCCGCAGCCGTGGGGCAACTGGGCAAGTCAAGGGAAGACATGGGGGTGTGGCCTAATATGCTAAAGAACTGTGCTGTTGGGGTGTGTGGCCTATTATGCTAAAGAGTTTCTGCTGTTGGGTGTGGCCTATTATGTTAATGAGTTCCTGCTGGGCTTTTTCTACAAAAAGAGCCCTGGTTCCCAACACTGCAGTCCAACACGGCTCCCCTCTGAATAGACCATGCCTAGCTCCCCCACCCCACCCCCATGAGCAACATAATTTGCAATTGAACAAAGTTTGAGTCCAGTGGCACTTTTAAGATCAACAAGGAATAAAACCTCATTGGTCATAAAAGTGCCACTGGACACAGACTTTGTTCGGCTGCTTCAGACCAACACGGCTACCCACCAGATTCTATAAACTGCAACTGTTAAGTAGAAGGCAGAAAATAATTTTTAAATTCAGAAACCAACATTTCCAGCTTGTTCCATCAGAAGAATAAGGCACAGCAGACAGGACAGACTCAGGGCCTTGTATTCCTCCCCCGCCGTCCCCATTAGTTGCATTTTAAGCACCCTCAACCCTGACCCCAATGAAATTAATGGCAGAGCTGTGCAAGCATCGGCACAGGAATCAGAGGCGGGAGTGTAATGCTATTGCTTCCTATTCCCAGCGGCCCACAGTCTTCCAGGGCCACTGCCTGTCAAGCTCTTGCCATCCTTGGTTAAACAAGGCTAAGGAGAATCAAGATGTCCCTTAGGTGTGAAGCCATTTGCTCCTTTAGAACAGGCTGATGAAAGGCGCTGTGGAAGGAGAAGAGGGGCCCTGCAGTGCTCTCTTATCAGCAGCACAAAGAGGCATTTTTATCACCTTCTCCCTACTGCAGGGCTTCTGTCTGCATGCCAAAGCTGGCTGGCTGGCTAGTGAAGAGGCGGTTCTCTTGGAAGGTGAACAAACTCCATTCCAATGCAGAGGTCATTTCGGGGGGGATCGCGGGGGATCGCAGTTCCCCCGGGTGAGGTACGGGGGCGGGGCACATGATGAAGCCCCGCCCCCTGTTTCCGGCCGCCCCGCTTCCGGCCCTCATTCAGCCAGGAGGAGGCAGGAGAAGAGGGAGGGTAAGTTGCTTCTCCCTGCCTCTCCCCACCCCTGCCTGCCTGGGGCCAGGGAGGGCCTTCGCGGGGCTTCCTTGCACTCCCACCGGCCTTGCAGGTCCACCGCCGGGCCCCTCATGGGGCTCGGCAGTGGAGCTGCAAGGCCGGTGGCGGTGGCCGGGACCGTTG
>NW_015164702.1:241049-282330 GCF_001447785.1 Gekko japonicus
GGGCTGGCCCCGGAAGGGGGGTGATGTAAAGCAGAACGGGGGGGGGGGGACGGACGACCCCGGAATAAAAAGAAGGTTGAACTTGATTTTAGCGCAGAAGGGGGGGGGCTGCATTCAAAGAAGGTTGAACTTGATTTCAGTGCAGAATTGTTTAGAGGCCACTGCTGTGAACATGGATTAAAAGGAGGGCACAGAAAGGGCCCTGGGCAGTATGTGAGAGGGAGGGCAGGAAGGGATAAGCCAGTGCTTGGGTCTCATGGCCCTTATATGCCCACAGTAATGCTGATCAACGCTCCCTCTAAGCTGCTTTGTGAGCCACTGGCATTAAAGTTGTGAGCGAGCAATTTGCCTACTGCATAAATTAACTTTGCTCTGGAGCCCTCCTTCCTGAGCTAGGACAAAAATGTGTGAGCTGGAGGCTAAAAAACTGGGACAGCAGAGATGGTTAGACAGTGTCATCGATGCAATGAACATGAAATTGAGCAAACTTCAGAGGACGGCGGAAGACAGGAAGGCCTGGCATGATCTGGTCCATGGGGTCGCGAAGAGTCGGACTCGACTGTGTGACTGAACAACAACAAGCTCACACTTACTCAGCTTAGAGGGAACACTGATGCTGATTGCCCTTTTGAGGTCAGGAAGGAATTTCTCTCCAGGCCAGGTTGGCCCAGGGATCCTGGAGGCTTCTTTGGCTCCTCTGGACATAAAGCAGGGGTTGGACTAGATGACACTTGGGATCAATCCAGTTCTATGATTCTAGCCAAGGCTCAAAAGTAGTGGCCCTTCACACCAAGTGCCCACGGTCTTTCCTCTGTGCTTGCCAGCTCCAGGTTGGGAAATACCTAGATATTTTGTGGGTGGAGCCTGAAGAGGGCAGGGATTGAGGAAGGGAGGGACTTCAATGGGGTATGATGCCATAACATCCACCTTCCAAAGTGGCCATTTTCTCCAGGTGAACTGTCACCTAGAGATCAGTTGTAATCCCCAGAGATCTCCAGCCACCATCTGGAGGTTGGCAACCCTATCTCAAAGCAGAATACGGTGTACAACTAATATATCTATTGTGTGATTTGTATATGACTCAAAAAACCAAAATAAAATATTTTAAAAAGGGGTTGGACTAGATGACACTTGGGATCAATCCAGTTCTATGATTCTAGCCAAGGCTCAAAAGTAGTGGCCCTTCACACCAAGTGCCCACGGTCTTTCCTCTGTGCTTGCCAGCTCCAGGTTGGGAAATACCTAGATATTTTGTGGGTGGAGCCTGAAGAGGGCAGGGATTGAGGAAGGGAGGGACTTCAATGGGGTATGATGCCATAACATCCACCTTCCAAAGTGGCCATTTTCTCCAGGTGAACTGTCACCTAGAGATCAGTTGTAATCCCCAGAGATCTCCAGCCACCATCTGGAGGTTGGCAACCCTATCTCAAAGCAGAATACGGTTTCTTTTGTTGAGAATTTCAAAAAGGCAAAGCCCTTGCGAGTGTGAGCAGAGAGCCCTTCCCTTCTGGCAGACAACGGTGTAGACTTTCCAATTTCCTGGGGGGGGGCTGGGGCTGGGCCAGAGGCATTGCTGTGCTAGGAGCAAGGGTGGCTCCCAGGGGAGGCTGAGCACATTCCAGAAAATTTCGGCGGGGGCTGAAGCCCCGCCGCCCCCACGAAGATTACGCCTATGCTGGCAGACAGTAGTTATAAAACTTGCAAAGAGCATGTACAGAGTACACCAGAAGGAACTCTTATGAGGGGAAATAAGGAGAACACAGGTTTCTTTGGAAAGAAGTGAAGGAGCTCGTGCCAATTATTTTTCACCAAGGAGTTTGTTGTGGTTTTCTTGCCAGTTGGGCAGCATTTATGTGAATGACTGAATCTAAAACGCAAGAAAACGATCCATACATCTGACAGTGTTATAAAAGATGTCACTCTTCTACATAATGGCAGCAGAGGGCTATTCTTTCTTTCACTTTTTTTCATCTTTTCATGTCAATGTCTTTGCAGAGTAACTCCTGGACAATTGCCATGGCGCTCCTCTGCATTGTAGAGAATTCTGGGAAATATCCTAGGGGGCACATGCCACTCATGTGAGGTGCTGATGCAACACCCCCCCCACCCCCGCAGAACAAACTGTCTTAACTGGTGGAGTCAGTTAACAGAGTTATTAGAAGAGGGATGTTTGTCTCCAATCCATTTAAGTTGCTGGGGAGCTACAAAAGATTTTCAAGGCTTTTATCGCCTTATAAGATAGTTGGAAATAAATTAGTAAAGGGGGGAGATGAAATTTATCGTGGCGGATATTTTATTGCTATGGCAAGTCTCCATCTTTCAAGCTGCAGCTTGCAGTCGGTTGCCCAGTTTGTTGGAACTGAACTCCTTTTACAAGAGGAGTGGATCGGAGGATTCCAGTGTGGCTGGTCTCAGCAATGGGCAACAGGGGCAGATGCCTTCTGTGTCTTGGGGGGGGGGGTCCCAACCTCCAATGACCCTGGTCCCCTGATGGAGGGAGAAGAAGAGGAAAAAGGACAGGCTCCTGCTACTGCCACTCACATCCCCTCAAAGGCTTGGGCTACCCTCTCCCAGCAAAAGCCACTTGCAACCGCCCCATCTGTTGCCTGACACCTATTTGGCTTGTGCCCACTCCATCTAGGTGTCAGGAAGCCAGAGAGGCCCCATGGGGAGTGGTGGTGATCCTGGGGCCCCGTCCTGGATTTCCCAGGGCACAAGGAACACCAAGTCAATTCCTGGAATCCAGTACTTTGTTGGATTTGAAAACTTGGGACTCGACTCACTACAAAGTCATGCATGCAATCAGGGGTGATTTCCTGCAGGAGCGCACAGGAGCAGAGCTCCGGCAGTGAAGAGCCAGGGGGTGGGCACATGCAACAAGCCCCACCCCCTGCTCCCAGCAGCCCTCAGTCAGAGCAAGAAGCAGCCAGGTAAGTTGCAGAGCCCCCCCCAGACCAAAACAGTCCAGTGGCACCTTTAAGACCAAGTTTTATTCAGGTACAAGCTCTCCCTCCTCTACGAAGACAGATCTGCATGTCCCCCCCCCCCAATAGCTAGCAATTCAAAAAAGTCCTGTGGAGCCCAAGCAGTTCCAGGGTGGTGGCATATGCAAATAAGTTATGCTAATGAGTTATGCTAATGAGCTCCTGCACCTCTTTTTCTCCTAAATGACCCCTGCATGCAATAACCTTTCATTGAACTCAGAAAAACTATCCATTGCAAGGTGACGTCCAGTCACATGCTCACGTCTTTAACCCTGGGAACTTTTGTTGCATTATCGCATACAGTGGAGGGTCTTCACTTAAAAGACATTTTGGATCAAATTTATGGGTCTTGGAAGTTTTATTCCTAATTTAGATCCACAGAAGCCAAACGGGCAGAGATTATACTGGCCAGGCTCTTTGTAGCATGCCAGTCCTTCACATTCACCCACATGCTGGGACACATTTCACATTCTCCATGGCCTTGGGGGGACAGTATCAGAGGAGAAGCTGTCTTTTGAGCAACCTCCTCTAACTTTACTAAATTTCACTTTGAAGAATCCCTGATAAGTACTGGAGATGCTGCTTGAAAACCACAGCACTGTTGCATCAGTTCAGCTTTTTATGAAATACGATTACTGCAAATTGGGGGACTGTGAGAAATTGCTAGGCAGGGAATACGGTTGGGAAATCCCTCCTTACAATAGCTTAATAATGTTGTGGCACTGTTCTTTTTTGCCAGTGGAAATGCTGGTTGGATCCCAACCATATTCCTGAACGTCATCAGTCTGACTGTTGAGGTCTAGAGCCTTGAATGTGAGCCATACAATGGACTGTATGGGGATTTCACCCTCTCCCTCCTCATGCTGTATGTCATGATGTGGGGAAGAGTGAGGTATTAGGAAATGCACACCTCAAAGGGGGATCCTCAAATTAAAGCCAGGGATAGGCTGGTTATTTACTTTACTGGAACAATCGTGGTGGGCCACTAGGACGTTGGGGGGGGGGACACCTGTCCCAAAACACACACACACCCCGCCCTACAATGCAGCCAGCTCTTTAGCCCTCCATAACATGAGTGGGATGGGGAAACAGGAAGCAGTGTGGCCCTTTGTCCAGGAACATTTTGATCTCCCAGTCTGCTCTTGCCCATGCACCATTCCAGGATCTGATAACCTGCTAGGAACTGTGTCTCCTTCATAACTTATAACAACTTGCGCCAGCTAGTGTTTGTTAGTTAGGGCTGCACAACCTCTGTTCTTAATCTCCTGCAAGATACTGTGATTTATTACAGACTCTAACGGGGCAATTTATCCTCCCTTCTCCATTTCCTTTCTTTCCCCCTTCAAACTCATGATTACCCTCAACATTCCATGGGTAATGAGCATGCTCAGAGTTCATCAGCCTTTTCTTAAAGAGAACACACTAATATTAGGGGGATCCCCCCAAGGGTGCAGAAACCCCTCCCTTGTCTCTGGATGGCCCCCGTCTCACTGCCTGCCTGATAGTGCTTAGTCAATGGTCCTGGGCCTAAAATGGAATAATAACAATAACATTATCATCATCATCATATCAATGCAGGTGCCAAAAGAAAAAGCTTACCCAAGCAATCAAGTGCACTCCACAGAGCCCCTAGAAAATGAATTCTTCCCACCTTTCCCATAGAATTCCTATTCAAAATGTAATCTCAGTTCAGCCTAGAAGTAATAAAAATTGTGTGCGTCTGCATCTTTTCGGGGGTTTTGTTCCCTTTGCAGAAACACCTTCTAATAGCAGAGAGGGAAATTAATGCCATCTGACAATGGTATCCCCTCAAGGACTGCTCGAGATACCTGTGGACTGAAGTACAAAGGGGACTGATTGACGATAGTTACTTACCAAAGCAGTACGATAGCTTCACTGCCTATTATAATAGAACCCCACCTGCTGACTGCTGGTCTCTTTGAAATGCATTAGCCTCTGAAATACTGTACTGATGATGGAGAAGGGAGGGGGGAGGAACATATACAGGGGTTTCTTTTCCGTTTCACCATCCTTTCGGAGAAAAAGACAAAAGGGAGATGCTCCTAGAGAGTGAGCTTTGGCTGAAATTCAGCCCTTTTCAAAGGAATGGGTTTAAATGGATTTGGAATGAGAGTGGAATCGACAAAGTGCGCATTCTAAAGTCAGTTCGACTTGGGCTGCGATCCTAATTGCTTTGCTTGGTTTACATATTTCAGTTTCTGTGCCACAGTTTCTGTAAGGCTGTGGGCGGGTAAGAAGAGTTTATTAAAAAATGCCACATGCACACAACAGAATAAAGCTGGAGTGACTGGGGGTAAGGGCATCAAAACTGATTAAAATTACCCCGCTCAGTCCTGTCTGTTAAAAAGGCTTTTGTGAAAAGGATTCAGGCTCAGAATGAAATCACGATTGCCTTGCAAAGGCTGAAGTACGATTGTAAATTCACCTCCCTGCATGGTCTTCAATGGATTCGGAAATCTGATATCGCTTTTTTAAAAGGGCTTTCCACATGCCAGAGAAACCCGATGTTTGCATATTTAGAACCGCCTGTCTGGTTTTTATATGTGTTCACCAACAGACAGAGGAGAGCTCACAAGTGTTATTAAGTGGCACATGTGACCCTAGCTTTATTTATTTCATTTACTTCACTTTATTTATATCCTGCCTTTCATCCTCGCGGGGACCCAAAGTGGCTAGTTAGTTAGTTTATTATTGCGGTCTTAAGACCAGCGTACAATATAGACATAATATGAGAAAGAAGGAAACAAAGAGAGATAACATACAGAATAAAAATCTAAATTTAAAAACTTTTAAAATGCAACTCCCGCAATCTAAGACTCAATGCACAGGACTCAGCAACTGAATGTGTAATCTCTGACCCAAAGTGGCTTATGTCATTTCCCTCTCCTCCATTTTATCCTCAGAACACCCCTGTGAGACAGTGCCCTGACCTGGATAGCCCAGGCAAGCCCAATCTCATCAGATCTTGGAAGCTAAGCAGGGTCGACTCTGGCAAGTATTTGGATGGGAGACCTCCAAGGAATACCAGAGGTGGGAGGCAAGGGCAGGCTTTATTCAGCCTCCTTTCTGAATATCCTCTGGGCCCTCAGTAGGAGTCAGTCTCCAGAGGTTGCCATGACTTCCAGGTGCACACTCACATGCACACACGCATATAAAAATGCAACCACCACCCCAATAACCCTGAAAGATAGGGAAGGCTGAAAATGTGTGACTGGCCTAAGGTCACCCAGCATGTTTCCATGGATCGAGTGGGGATTTGAACCTGGATTTGTCAGTTCCTAGTGCAGCACTTCAACCACTGCATCACGAGAAACTTCTAGTAGAAGGGAGTTTCACAGTCAATTGTACAGTAGTCACCAAGAAAACATCTTTGCTCTGTGTGTGTGTGTGTGCGGCATGAAGAGTATAGCTGAAAGAGTATTCTTGAACTTAAAGATCTTGAGGCAATTAACATAACAGACGATGTGTTTGAACTAGCAATCTTTTTGTGTCCAGAATAGGCTTTCCAAGTCCCCCCGGGGGGCAGGGAAACCCCCGCCCGAGAGGCCCATTACCCGCCGGCGGCGGATCAGGCCCTGGGGGGAACCCCACCCCCAAAGCACGCGACATGCCCAGCGTCAGCACGTCACCCGGAAGTGACGCAATCACGTCGGGCACGTTGGGGGCGGGGCCACAATCATCCGAGAGAAAACGCTATGCTTTTCTCTTGGATGATTTGGCCCCACCCCCAACGTGCCCGACGTGATTGCGTCACTTCCGGGTGACGTAATTGTGGCGCGCGCAAAGCGCGTGCACATGGACTCCTGGAACAAGACTGGACTCTCCCGCTCTTCAAGAGGTGAGCACTTGACAACCCTAGTCCAGAAACAGTGGGACAGGTACCAGATCAGCGGTTATCACTGACCATGACAGTATGTGCTCTCACTGATGCACACCTGTTGGGGTGGAGCAGCGGCACATCTTTCTGTGGCTGAAACTTTGACACGTAACTTCATGTAGAACGTGCTACATTGATCTATTCTGAAGGTTTTATAGGCATCAAAGGTAAACCTTAGCTCTTAAATGGTGCTATTTTTAAGCCATACTTCCAAGGAGTTCAGGGTAACATACATGGTTTCCCCTCCTCCATATTCAGCGCTGGTATGGTGTAGTGGTTAGAGTAATGTCAAACCCTGCTATGCTGCACTTACTTGGGTTGCCATAGCTTTGGGGGGGGGGAGAGGGCATTCTTGAGGGTGGGAATGAGTGTATGAGGGAGTGATTGAGACCTTTGCTTTTAGAAGATGTAACTTTTCCACAAGTCATCCTCCTTCCCCTCCTCTTCGCTTTCCCAGGGGAAGGTGGCCTTGAACACATTCCTGTGCCATCAGGACATATATCTCTCCTGGTTGGCATGGCAATATTAGGCGGGGTATGTGTGACGTATGCTTGGGGGAATGGATGAATCCTGCTTGCATTTTTTATAATAACCTTGTACCTGTCAAAAGTCTTCAGTTGTAACACAGTGACTTTCTGGATCTTGCACATAACTCAATAAACTTTCACTGCCAAAAGAGAGCTGTTGAGTGTAACTAGACTGCGAGTCTGACAACTACCATACTAGGAGTAAGGAGACCCAGCTTTTGACCCCTCCTCTTCCATGAAGCTTGTTGAGTGACTTTGGGCCCATCATACACTCTCAGTCTAACCCACCTCAAAGGGTTGTTGAGAAGATAAAATGGAGGTGAGGAAAGGGAAACCATGTGAGCTACTCTGGGCCCCCATTGGAGAGACAGGAGAGAAATTAATTCAAAAACTACATGTGTTATCCTCACAACAACCCTGTGAGATAGGTTTGGCTGTGAGACAGCAACGGGCCAATGAGCTTTTATTGTTTTTTAATTATTTTATTAGACTTCTATCCCACCCTCCCCTGAACTGCAAGGCTCAGGTTGGGGATACAACAAGTCAAAGCAATATCATGCATTACAACAATCTAACAGTAACAATAGGGCCCTGGATTCCGGAAATTGCCACCAACAGCCCAAAGAACAGCAAACACTGCAAGTCTGACCCAAATGAACACTGTGAGCTGACTGCAAGCGGAGAACTCTGATTAATGGCTGCTACCGTCATATGAACAACAACGACTACTTGCACTTTATTATGGTTTTAGAATTGTCTTAATTGTAACCTACGTTTTAATGTAACTTATCTGTTTTTATGTAAGCCGCCCTGAGCCAGCTTCGGCCAGGAGGGTGGGGTAGAAATTAGAAAAATAAATAAATAAATAAAATTAAAAATAAAATCAGGTGGCACCATTTAGGCACCAAATACATAATGTATCCTGGTGAGGTTGTGCAAGCTGTGTGGTTTATAAAGCCGGTACACAGTACAATGAACGGCGGAGGACGGGAGCTGGGGTGGGGGAGGCCAAATTGGATGGGAAACTTCACTGCCTCAACCATCTGCCTGGTGGAACATTTATGTTTTACAGGCCCTGCGGAACTGAATCAGATTCCGCAGGGCCCGGAGCTCATCTAAAGAGCGTTCCACCTAGTCTGACGCTATTACCTAGTCTGACACAGCACTGATTCGCATGACTGAGACAAGAGAGGTGGCTGCTCTCTTTAGCTGTGGGTTTTGCAGGAGCCGCGTGCTAGGATTCAGGTGGTAGGAATCAAACTTCAGAGGGAAGAACTGCCAGGGGTGTGTGTTGGGAGAGTTAAAAAGAGTGAAACCAATATTGATAAAATGTGGACATAATATTGCATTGTCAGCTGTTGGGAACCACAGCCCCAGTAACTGATTACGGACTTTGTTTCAATAACTCAAGCTGGGACTCAGCCAATGGCATTTTCCCAGCGTGTGCTGGACACCGAAGGGTAAGAAAGAGACCACTGACTTGACCTGCCCTGTGTAGCATTTAATTAGTTTCAAGTCAGAGGCAAGGAAAGTTTCAGAGTTGGCTCCAAATTGATATCCCTTCCCCTGGGTTGGATCCAGAGTAAATTGGCAGTCCCCTTAGACACAATGATTTTCAATGGAAGAAGCACATACCTTCAACTGCCAGTCAGCAAGTATACAACGTTTAAGTATGGAGACAGCAAGCAATAGACACGTGTGCATGACCCCCATTTTAGGACTTCATTTAAGCTTGGTTCACACATGTAGTAGGAAGGGGTGGCAGAGCCCTATGGTGGAAGAACAGACTGACCCAGTGGAAGATGAGATTAAAAGCTAACTGCAAATAAGAAAGCCAACATAGAGAGAGAAGGTTAAGGGTAGACCCTTTCTCCCTGTTCTGTTTGTTTTTCTATTTACATGGGCAGGTGTTTTTTTTTAAAAAAAGAAACATTCAGAACTGGAATCTGTCACACTTTTTTTCACAACTAACAGCAGCTCTTGGGGTGGTTTCAGGATGTGACAACTACAGCGAGAGGAAGGTCAAAATCCCTCTACCACATGCCACTACAGTTCCAATCAGAACAGGGCCTGTGTCCATTTGGCAGGCACAAAATTCCCATCACACTTCTGACACCAAGTCCTCCTAGTGGCTAGAAGGATTCTGTAAATGTGAATTGGCCCTTAGTTTGATAAGAACCCGATACAAACTGACCCTCTCTCACACTCTCTCCACCACCCAGGAATCCTGAGTAGTTCCTGTGACAAGACAATTCTACGCACAGCCACCAGCTTTCCTGATCTCCCTCTTTCCAAGAAAAAAACATTGCCAATGAAAAGATAACTTAGTAACCCCATTCATTAGTCAACAGTTAATACAGTTGTGGTTTCTGACAACGGCAACAACAGCTACACCAGGACACGAGGTAAGGGCTTCAAACGACTCCCCAGGTGTGTGTGGGAAATATTAGTTTATAAAAGCCCCCTCCGAATGGCCTGATGGGAACTAGTCAGGTCAAGAAGGAAAAAAGAGGGAGATTTGGAAACTGGCCGGCACAAGCAATTAGCACTTAGAGGAACTAGGAAGGGATGTGGGAGATATGGGTTATGGAGAGCATTTTCAATTCATTCTTTTCCTTTCCCCTGTGAATCGTCATTAGAGGTGTGCACCCAGGAAGCATTCATTATACTTTCATTTCTGGGATTGGGGGGAGGGGTCCATTATGTAGGACATTGCTGTTTTGGGATTCAAATCCATGTGTTTTTTCAGGGACTATTACTTTCTTTCTTTTCTTTTTTTTTTGGCCCCCCGGAGGGGATTTTTTTTAAATTGCATTTTATATATATAGACTACAAACTACAATGAAAAAGGGAGGGGTACTACATTTAGGGAGAAAGTAAAGATAACCACTACTGACTAAAAACCCAAGAGAGGAGATATTCAAAATAGCTTATATACTATACCATCCCTTTCAACGCTACATTCTATGAACTTAGTCAGTCATGCTTTTATAACTTTTAAATCTTAAGTTTAACTGATAGGAAAGATTCCCTCAGCATCTCCATGTTAAAATATCTTATTTATCAGCGTTCCATTCAGAGTCTTTCAACCTTCATTTCTTCTTGTCTTGTCTCTTCCGCAGTTTGTAAGGACTTTTAGGAGCTGCTGCACCTTTCTCCGACAGAGAATCCTCTCCAGAGGACCCCGAGTCCAGCTCGCCACTGGACTTACTATCCTTTTCTTCTTTATCCACCTCCTCTGGCTCACCCCGCTATGCTCTCAAAAAGTCTCATGCTTTTGCCACAGAATCTTTTCTTTCTTTTCCTGGAGTTTAAAGGTCACGCCCTCTAGGTATAACCACCTATAGCCAATTGCGTTGGTTTGAAGGAAAAGGATTAAATCTTTATACTTCTTTTTCCGTTGTCTTATTTCAAATGGAATATATTTCAAAATCCGAATAGTCTTGTCCTCAATTCTCAAAGGTGTCCCCGCCATCGCTGTCAGGATACAATCCCTTACGTGCCTCTTCGAGAATCTCACCACAATTTCCCCAGGCAGATTATTCTTCTTTATGTATATGGAATAGGACCTGTAGACCACATCCATTTCACTCATAAGATAGTCCGCCTTTAAATCTGTCACTGGGGCCAATGCTTCGTTCATCATATGCTTCAGATTCTCTCCTTTGCTCTCTGGGACATCCTGGAAACGAAGAACCAGATTTGCTTTTTCCATTTGTATTTGTAAAAGCTGTTCTTCAGTTGAGTTTTGCTTCTTTTCCAATTTATACACCTTTTTCTTCACCTTTTGTGTGGTGGCGTCAACCTCTTTCACTTTCTCTGTTGTTTGGTCCAGGATTTTAAGTGTATCGTTGATTTGTGTCTGCTGGGTAGATATGCATTGATTCATTTTTGACAGCTGCTCTTGAAGATTAGTCATCTGCTCCAGCAGGGGGCGCAGGGACTCTGCCATCGTTTTAGTCAACTCGGTGGTTCCTTCCGGTCTTGGACTCTCAGCTCCTTTCGTTTTTAAAAGCTTCTCCTTCTCCATCCTCTTCCCCACCATCTTTTTCGATTGTTTACTTTCGCCCAACATTTAAAAGTCTCTGAATTTGCCCTCCACCACTCATGCGTGACTTGGTAAGTCTTTCCAGCAGTTTTTTAACTGCTTTGCTTCTGCTCCCCCCCCCAAATCTCGCTTAGAGTTTGTGCGCCTGGGAGGGGCCCCTCCCCCACTCGCTTTGCCCTCTAGTCCATGGGGTTTTGGGGGAGCTTTCTTTTTAGTTTATCAAATCACTTCCATCTGACTCACGTCCATTATTAGCCATCCAACCTCTTTTACTTTCGTTTTCCACCGCTTGATCTCCTGCGCTTGTCCCGGCCAGCTTCACTAATTCCAAACGGACACAGACGGAGGGACCATGGGGACAGAGAAGCGCCTCAACTCCCCAGTATTGTGCTGGGGAAAAGGCAACCTCTCAGAAGACCCTTGACCCTTCGCCAGTCTCCTGGGGGGAGTGCGATACATCGCCCCCCTCCTTTCCGCCTGCACGCAGTTTCACCCCCGGGAGGTGCGACTGCTCAGCATGCAGCCATCCACCAGAAGTCCAGGGACTATTACTTTCAATGGGCAATCTATTGGAGGGTCTGAGGCATACACAGACTGTATTCATTATATACATCTCAGCACCAATCAGAGTCCTAGTGCTGACTCATGGTGACAGTAACTTGGCTGATGCAACCTTGATGCAATCCTGGACCTGGTGACATGCCACATGACACCTCAACTGTCATCTTAGATCAGGTTGATCTACTTCATTTACCATACCAGGCTGTCATCTTGTCCGCCATATATTACAATATGCCGTCAGTTTATAAACAGAATGGCACCAAACTTGCACAGAACATAGTTTTCCCTCTAAAGACCCCCCCAAAAAAGAAATCTTAAGTGACTTGGACCAAGGGGTTTGATTTTACAGACCCACAAATTAGACGTCTCTCAGCACAGGCACAATTCTCTCCCCTGATTGCTATTAGGGCGTGATCGCGCTGGACACCAGCCTTCAAAAAAAACAAAAAAGTACCCTATCTGCTTTATTTTATTTCTATTCAAACAAAAACATGAGCTCGTGCTAGATTGCTTTTTTGGACGGGATCATAATTTGTTCAGAGGAGGGGTTCGTTATACCAACAAGCCTGGATCTGTGTTGCCATTCTGGGAAATCAGTATAACATCGTGAAACCGTGATTTCTATTTATAGCTTCAGCTAGGGAATTTCCTTATACACACCCCTAATCCTCATATCTTTCCTGCTTACAATTACTTAGAATTTGGGGTGCCTCGTGTCTAGATCAGACCATGTGATGTCTTCACATGGGCTATCTAAATTTTCATGTAGGTCTTCTGGTTTCTGACATCAGCTTTGGGTTCCTAAAACTTTGCAGCCTCACAATCAGCCATGGTACATGTACAGTAAGGGAAGGGAAACAGTAATAATATAGTAATATTATAATAAGGAAAAAGTAGAACACTGGATGAGTGAAACAAAGTTTGAGTCCACTGCCACAAAGTAGGGCTGGAGATTTTATTTCATTGTATCAGGACGAGGATAGGATTTATACTCCGTCCTTCACTCAGAGTGGGTTACAATCACCTTCCCTTCCTCTCCCCACAACAGACACCATGTGAGGTAGGTGGGGCTGAGAGAGCTTTGAGAGAACTGCTCTTGAGAGAACAGCTCTGAGAGAACTGTGACTGACCCAAGATCACCCAGCCGGCTCCCTGTGGAAGAGGGGGGAATTAAACTCAGCTCTCCAGATTAGAGTCCACCGCTCTTAACCAGTACACCAGACTGGCTCGTGTGCTTGCACACAAAAGCTTATACTTTCAATAAAACTTTGCTGGTCTTAAAGGTGCCGCTGAACTCAAACTTTGTTCTGTTGCTTCAGACCAACACAGCTACCAACCGAAATCTAACTGGATGGGTGAACATTAATGTCTCTTCTGAAACCATGTACATTTTCAACCTATCATACATGATTATGTGGTTCAGACACACTGGGAATATCAACCAATATGGTCCAAGGCGCTGACTGACTGGGAGGCTTGTGCAAGTGTGGGGAACCCATGGTCAGTTGACCCAAAGATTCACATCGGCAGCTCAACACCGAAGGAACTTACATTATGTTGTTCTAACAGGGAGTTGGTCTACCTCGGGAGCAAGGCTCCCTCTAAGCTGTGGAGTCTTGTGAGCAAAAATTCTACTTTGTGAACTGCTGGCATTAAAGTTGTGAGCAAGTAATTCGGCTACTGCATAAATCAGTTTGCTCTGGAGCCATCGTTCCTGAGCTAAGACAAAAAAAGGTGTGAGCCGGAGGCTAAAAAACTGTGAGCCAGCTCACGCTAACTCAGCTTAGAGGGAACACTGCTCGGGAGAGTCTGTTAAGATTTTGCCCTGATCAGCATCTGAGATTCTCGCTGCATCTCGGAGTTCGCCAATCTTCCTGGGTTATCAGTCTTGTGACAGCGAGACCTCTCAGAGGATTTATCAGTGCCAGCAACGGTCAAAAGGGGGAAATCGAAAGAGAACAAATCCGTTTATTTTGAGAAGATAGGTACTTTGTTCTTCTAACCCGGCATGCAGGGCATCACTTGTACCATTCTCTCTTTTGATACACAGGAAAATAAGGGGGGTTTCTGTTCTCCACCATGACCTTCCCAGAGGCATGATCTCACTAGCCCCTGATGGAATGAGAACACTGGTCCAAATGGACCTTGAGAAGGTTTTATCAAGGCCGGCCCAAGAACGTCTGGCGCCATCGGCAACTGCTGATCCTCCTCCAAACTCCCTGCATTGAGGTGTGGCAAGAAGTTGCCAGATTTGCCCTGCTCCAGCTGCAGCAAGAAGGTGCCCCCCCATGCATCCTGAGATGGGTAGGCTGAGGCAGAGTAGGGCTGCCAACTTTGGGTAGAGAAATTACTCAAGAGTTGGGGGTGGAGCCTGGGGAGTGCAAGGACCTCAGTGGGGTCTAATGCCATGGAGCCCACCAATGCTCCCTCTAAGCTGTGGAGTCTTGTGAGCAACAATTCTATTTCGTGAGCTACCGGCATTCAAGTTGTGAGCGAGCCACTCGGCTGTTGCAGAAATTAGTTTGCTCTGGAGCCCTCCTTCCTGAGCCAAGACAAAAATGTGTGAGCCAGAGGCTAAAAAACTATGAGCTAGCTCACGCTAACTCAGCTTAGAGGGAACACTGGAGCCCACCCTCTGAAGCTGCCCTTTGCTCCAGGGGAGTTGATCTCTGGGGTCTGAAGATCAGATATAATTCTGGGAGAATGCCAGGCCCCACCTGGAGGTTTGGAAAGAAGTAAACAACCGTGATGTATTATGCCAAAAAAGTCTCCAAAGACCAGAATCCCCCCCCCCCAATATTTCAGTTTACTGGAAGAAATTCAAACACCATCAACACAACAGATCATGCATATTATCTCGTGTATAACATTTTCAAGGTGAGTAGCGTTGAAATACCTATATTTAATTTCAAAAATATAATTCTATTATTAGTTTTAGCAAGAGAATAGCACAAGGCTGTACAAACAACAGACTGATATATAACACACTTACAATATTAATCCATTTGACAAACTCTCTAGTAGTATCTCATAGTGACACTCATCAAAACCACTAGTGTAATGTAAATTCACTCTTTCTATTTACTTATACATATCTAAAACCCTTAATGGCTGCCAGCCGGCTGCTTGCCAGACCTGCATCTTAAAGGGACAATTCCCATTTACAAAGGCAAAATGCCCTGAGGAATAGGTATTTCAACGCTACTCACCTTGTAAAAGTTATACACGAAACGAGATAATATGCATGATCCATTGTGTTGATGGCGTTTGAATTTCTTCCAGTAAACTGAAATATTGGAAAAAGAAATGTCTGGTCTTTGGAGACTTTTTTGGCATAATACATCACGGTTATTTACCTCTTTCCAAACGTCCATCTCGTGATCTCTCTCTTTGTTTTGCACCCACCTGAAGGTTGGCAAGCCAGCAGCAACAGTCACCCTCCTTGTCCTTTAGTGCAATGGCAAAAATGGTGAGGGAGGGAGAAAGAGGGCCAGGCTGGGATACCCCACCCTCCCCTAACAGAGGGAGAGAAGGAAAGAGGAGGCTCCCTTTAGCTGCCCAGTGGGGCTAGGGGGTGGCTCCTGGGCTACCGCTTGCCATGGCAAACCCAGACAAAGTGGGTGGGCAGGGAGGAATGGGGGGGACACAGGCTGGCTGGTGCCTGTCCTTCTCTGGCTCCCAAGGTGATGTTCACCTAGGTCCACCTAGTGAACAGGCCAGCCCTGGGTTTAATCAAGCAGAGTTCTTTCTATGCTCTTTAATCTATATATCTAATACCGAAGTCGCCCCCTGCGTGCGGATACTTATTTCCGCACATCGGGGGCACCTGGGGGGGAGGGAGATGTTTGTGCACATTTGGGGCAGTCCCCAGGTGTGCACAAAAATCTGAAACCTATAAAAAATATTGGGGGGATACTTAAATCCCCCCGAAAGTGACAGAGCGTCCCCTGCGCATGCGCAGGGAACGCTCTGCAGCTGGCCTCACCGCCGCCTCGGAGCTGGGTGGGGGGGAGAGAGCAGCGAGGCCTGGCGGCTACAAGCTGCGCGGCCCTGGTGGAGGGGGGGTGGAGGAGAAGGGGGGAACCGGCGAAATGGGGGGGAACTTACCTCCTCCTCCTGCTTCCTCCTCTTCCTCATAGTTGTGGAGCTCCCTCCCCCCCTCCCGCGAGTATCGCGGGCCCCGCCCCTTGTAAACTACTAATTTATATCCAGGGACACTAGCATATGAATTTACTCACACAGTCAATCGTAGAATTTGTCTATGGACTGTGGTACCGAATATACCCCTTTTGGATAGACTTATTTTTAAAAGCGAGTTTCCAAACCTCATGAGCACTATAGCTGAGGCAACATTCGCAAGGACCTGGGAAAGACTCACCGCAGCTGTGATAATAGATGTTTTCACATATCACACAGGTGCGCCCTTCCTGTGGACCCACATCCCCCTTTTCTCGCCTGGTTGTATCTCATGAGTTCTGGCCTTCCCTGTTTCCCTTTTTACTGTTTTATTTGAGGCTTGCTTCCCCCCCTCCCCACTGTGTGGCAATATACTCAGTGCCTGGATGGCACACTGCTGGTGCCAAATGACAGCCAGCATAAGCACGCAAGTTTAATGGATCTGCAGATCAGATCACGTTTGTATCCCTTATGGAATATGCCTAATTTATGCAGCTCGTAGTCGAGCAATAGACTGAACTAAGTTTTGTGGGTTGCAGAATTCTTTGTTTTTTCAACAAACAGAGCAGCCCTAACTAGAACCACACCTTTCTAAGTCCACTGAAGTCAACTGGATTAGTTTGGTGCAGCTGCGCTTCAAATGGCACTATAAGTCACTTTTTAAAAATGTCTGTGTGTGTGTGCGCGCACCTAGAAGTCATGGTGATCTCTACTGATCCCTGTTGGGGGCATGGAGGATTTTCAGGGAGGTGGCTGAATAAAGCCTGCCCCTATCCTCTCAGCTGCTGGTATTTCAAGGAGGTCTCCCATCCAAGTACTTGCTAGAGTTGACCCTGCTTAGCTTCCAAGATCCGATGAGATCGGGCTTGCCTGGGCTATCCAATTTCAGGGTCCATAAGTTGCTTTTTATGCATCATAGGTTTGCTCAGTGCTTCCCAAAATAAAGGAAATGCATCATATTGACAGCTCTTGTGTTCTTTAATGATATCAGACCTTTCGTGTGTGCCTCTGGGGTAGGGGATTGCTTTATCCATACTGATAAACCAAATAGAGCAAGTAGCATGCCCATGATCACGTAAGAAGTCTTTGGTGAAGCAAACATTCTGGAAGTCTGCCACACACACAGTAGTAATCATTCCCCAAAGGCAGCTCTCTTAGTCTGTTGCAAAAGAAATGAACAGTAGCCTTGCCGCATCTTAAAGCCTAACAATGTTTTATTCCAACATAAACTTTCATAGGGTTGGGAGTCAAACAAAGTTTCCCACTAATGGAAGCGAAGGGGTATCAAGCTTGAATAAAGCTGCGGTGAGGTCTCATTTGCAATACCGTGTGCAGTTCTAGTTGCCGTATCTCAAAAGGGATATTGCAGAGCTGGCAAAGGTACAAAGCAGTGCAATCTATATGATTAGGGGGTTGGAGGTACCTTTCCTATGTGGAAAGACTGGAGCGTGTGGGATTCTCAGTCTAGAAAATAAGCTAAGGGGAGACATGACAGAGGTTTATAAAATTATGCACAGGGTGGAAAAAGTGGACACAGGGAGCTTTTTCTCCCCCTCCCATAATACTAGAATTTGGGGACACCCAATAAAATTGTTGGGAAATAGGTTCAGGAAATACAAAAGGAAACACTTCTTTACACAACAAGTAATTAAACTGCTGAACTCCCTGCCAGTAGACATAGTGATGGCAATGAGCACAGATGTCTTTAAAAGGGGATGAGACTAGAGATTCATGGTGGAAAGCTCCATCAATGGCTACTAGCCACAGTGACCAAAAGGAGCCTCCATATACAGGGGCAGTATTTCTGGCCACCGATGTCAAGTGCCTTGCGTGAGCAGAAATTTTAGTCTGGATCCAGCCCATGGGGACTAGTACCCACTTCTTCAGTTATGCAGTCATAGAAACACAGAGCTTGAAGGGGGTCTCAATGGGTCGTTGAGTCCAGCTTCCTGCACCATGCAGGAAATTCACAGCCAGCTCCCCCCAGTCCCCCAGTGACCCCCTGCTCTGCCCAGAGGAAGGCAAAAAAGATGGAGGAAAATTCCTTCCTGACCCCAAAGTGGCATTACCCTGGGCATACAAGAAAGGGCCATGAGAACTAAGCCCTGATGCAACCCTTCCCGCCCTCCCTCTCACAATCTGCCTAAATTCATAGTGAGTCAGTCATTTTCCATAGGGGTATGAAAAATCCCAAACAAACAGCAGGGTCAAGCAACCATGAAATTTTATATCGCTCATGGCAAAACGTAGTTATGTAAAATTCAAATCTAACACTTGGGATTTCTTCCTCATTACAGGTGTTAACTGCCTCAGCTAAACCTGGGACACCCCAGGTGTTAACTACCCGAGCATCACTAATGAACGGTCTCTGTGCTTTTCTTGATTAGATCTGCATTTTACATAATTACATTTCAGTTTGCACTTCCTGGTCTTTTGATCCTTCTCTTTGTTTGTCCACGGAAGCTTATGCTGGAGGGGAAAAAAATGTCAGCGAGTCTTTAAGTTGTCACAAGGCTCCGGATCGTTTCTTATAGTATTAATAAGTTCCTTTGTTTCGGCTAATGCTTCCCCTTCCCAAGATTAGGGACAATTTAAGCTGCAGTCAAAGGGGTCTATTCACATCCTTGCAGAACTGACCTCTCTCCCAGTCCCATAACTTTCCAGCGATACCAAACTTAATAGCTTCAGTGGAATGCAGCTGCTAATCAGAGTCCGCTAGCAAAAAAAGGAAAGGTCTAAAGCTATCTTGCCAGCTGGCCTGGTGAATAATGTTCTGTCCCTCGGTTAGAGGTTTAATATATGTAAATGGGCAAGCGAAGCTTTTCATGGCATGGAGGTCAATAGCGTCACCTGGTAAAGAACAGTCCATTAAGCCTCTATTTAAAATGATATTTTTCTGCAGCCAGTTGGCAACCCGGTGGAGTCCAGTGACTGATTACCTCCACTGGAATGAACACAAACTGTATTCAAGCATGGCTACTAGCATTCATTTCAGCGGAACCTGCCCAGGAGTAGCTCCCAGTGGGACTGTAGACTAATCAACTAACTCGCCCTCAAGCGAAAGAGGGCCGGCAGACTGGCCCTGTTATGCGTGTTGGCACAGTCTTGAAGGTGAGAAGGATTGGCAGCTGTGCCTACATAAAAAACCCGGGCCAGACCTTGGCCTTTTAATTAACACAGGATGCCAGTGTCTGCAGTTTAGGGTCTGTGCCAATTTGAAAAGGACTCTGGATGATACAAAACTTCATGCGCTTCAGTTTGCGGAACCTGTCTCTGCCTGTGCATGTAAGGCTTTGTGGATAATTGAATCAGAACGTTTGCTTGGGAGTCTGGACTCTGGAACGCTGCTAAATGTCTTGGTGTATGTAGGGCTGTTCAGGTAGGGAAGGGGGCATGGTGTAACCCTGAGCCTTGATGCAGTATCACTTTTCCCTAGCACAAACCTAACCTTTGGCCCTTTCTTTTGGCATCCATTCTTGGATCACATTTCCCCCTGTGAAATATATGCATTTCTTTGATGTTAGTTGTGTGTCCATAAATCAGCCTTATTATGAGGGCTTTTTTTGTAGAAAAAGCCCAGCAGGAACTCATTAGCATAACAGGCCACACCCAAATTCAGAAACATATTTGCACATTAGGCCACACCCCCCGACAGCACAGCTCATTAGCATATTAGTTCACACCACTTGCCTTCCCTTGGAAGGATCTGGCCTGTGAGGAGCCCAGGCAAGCCAGCCCTTGGACAGATCCTTCCAGGGGCCCCCCTGGGCCACCCGCCGGGTGGGTTACTCTCCAGACCTTCCCTCTGTAGCCACGCACACAGAGATTCTGGTTGTAGTGGGCATAGCCAACTCTGAAGCCAGCCGGAACTCCGTTCCTGCGCGGTCCTGCCCCCAAATAGCCCTGTTTATTATACATGTTTCTGTAATCCTGACCTGCAACCTGTACAGGTTTCTGTAATCCTGACTGGATAGCCCAGGCTAGCCCAATCTTTGTCAGATCTCAGAAGCTAAGCAGGGTCAGCCCTGGTCAGGATTTGGAAAGAAGAACGCCAAGGAATACCAGGGCCGTGACACGGAGGCAGGCAATGCCAAATCACCTCTGAACCTCTGTTGCCTTCAAAGCCCTAGAGGGTCACCATAAATCAGCTGTGACTTGACAGCAACAACAACAAAGTCCTGTTATTGGAGGGAGGGAGGCATGGTGTAGCCTGAACCTGTCAGATCTCAGAAGCTAACCAGGGTTGGTACTTGGATGGGAGACCAGCAAGGAAGAGTCTGCAGAGGAAGGCCATGGTGAACCCTTCTGCTTTTCACTTGTTTGAAAGCTTCTTGCTGGGGTTGGCTCCCCCCCCCCTTTTTGGGTGAGTATTGTGTGTGTGCGTGCCTGGAAGTCATGGTTTGCTTCTGGCAACCCCTAGTGGGGCGTGGATGTTTTAGAGAGGAGGCTTACTATTGCCTGTCTCTGCATCCCAAGCCCTGGTCTCCCATCCAATTACTTGCCAGGGTCGGCCCTGCTTAGCTTTTGAGAGCTGACAAGACTGGGCTTGCCTGGGCTATCCAGGTCAGGGCAAGTCAGCTGCCACTCGACAGCACCTTACACAGACACACACATGTAGGGCTCTTCTGGAGTTCTCCATGCTTTCACATGTTAGCTGGCTGCAGTCTTTACAACTGCTCTGTAAGGTAGGTCAGCATTATTATCCCAATGTGGCAGATGTAGGGGGACCGTGTCATGTCCAGCTAAAAGGCCACATCGTACATTCAGGGCAAAGGCAAGATTCACGCACAGAACATCCTGATTTGTAGCTTATGGTGCTTTCCTCTGCAGACTTATTCCAGTAGAAATCTTATGATTCCAAAGGGCCTAGACTGAAATAAATCTTGAAAAGAATTGCACTGGAAGTCCCTTGGCCCCTACGCTACAGCAGCTCCAAAGACGTGGCACTTCACAGAGTAAAGGTCCGCAGGGTCTTTACCATCTAACTTTGGATGGCACCAAATTCAACATGGCGGCAACCAACAAGTTAAATTACTTTAGCTCTGCCCCAATACATCAAAAATGTGTGTGTGTAGGGCTAGCCAGTATTCAGACCTCAGAGGCTGCGGCTATGAATGGGGAGGGGGCGTGGCCCAGCAGCAGAGCATCTGCTTGGCATGCAGAAGTTCTCAGGTTCGATCCCTGGCATCTCCAGCTAAAAGGAGCACTTGTAGGTGACATGAAAGACCTCCAGAGACCACGGAGTGCTGCTGCCAGCCAGACTAGACAAGACTGTCCTATGGTCTGTCTCAAGATAAACCTGCTTCATTCATGCCTCACACTTCCACATAACACCCCCCCCCAATGTTTGTTTCCTCATTTGAACTCCACTGGGAGAAAAGGTCTCGAAGAAGGGGAGAGAGAAGATATAGAGATGCAGCTGGTGGGGTGCAAAGACAGTTCAGTTCCTTTCGACTGTACCCCACTTTTGCTCTAAAAATAAAGTCTTCACACACACACACTGAGGAGATAACAGAGGAAGTGGAGAGAAGAGGATAAGGTGATAAGGGCTATGTGTCAGTTCACTTACATGCAATCTCACTCCCCTGCAATTGGTGTTCCAACTGAAGGGCAAAGCCAAACTCCAGCAGGTTGAATTTAGAGGAGGGGATCTGAAGGAACACAGAAAACTCCCTCTCAGAATGCCTCTGTGGTGCTAACAACAACCTTGAGACGCAGGTCACACACCACTCATCGGATTGATAGCTAGACCCGGCCAAGTCCGGATCAAAGGCTGCTGTCCGGTTACATCCCAAACTCTCCTTCTGCCTCGGCCACACCCACCCACAAGTTGGATGGCAAGCCCCCAGCAAAGTAGTGAATGTCCCAGCCCTGGGAATCTGCCGCTATCCCTTTCTCAATATAGTCCATCCAGATGTTCAGTTGGGCTGTTGTCTAAAAAATCACAGGGCAGGGTTAAGAATATAAGAAGATCCATCTTTGATCAGGCTAAATCCATCTTGTCCGGCATTCAGTTTCAGCCCAAACCTGTGAGCTTGCAATAATGTAATATGGCTCTTTCCTGTTCTATGTCCCAGCACCTGAGGTATACTGCCTCTGCACCTGGAGGTTCCATTTAACTCCATACATTTGTCTGAACCTTTTTATACCTTATGACTAATGATATGCCAAATAAAGGTCTATGGATGTCTAAACCTTTTAAAACGGCATCATCATGTCATATAGCAATGAATTCCTGCTTCCCCTTAGCACAGTTTGCAATATTAGAAAACAAATGCATTTCTGATGCTAAACTCCAGTTTCCAGCAAGAACGTCCAACTCAGATTTTGTCTCATCCTTTTTAAAAAGCCATCACCTTATCATGTAGCAAGGAATTCCTGCTACCCCTTAGCCATTTTTTTAAAAAAAGAGAAGACACATTTCTGATACTTAACTTCAGTCTCCAATAAGAATTTCAACATGAGTAGTCCACTGTCCCCAGCATCTTAGGTAAACGGCCTTTGTAACTGGACATTTCATTTAACTCCATACATTTTGTCTAATCCTTTTTAAGAAGCCATCACTGTATCATGTGGGAAGGAATTCCTGCTACCTTTTAGCAATTTTTTTTAAAAGAATCACATTTCTGATACTAAACTTCAGTTTCCAATAAGAATTTCGAACCTAGCGGCGGGCTGTCCCCAGCATCTGAGGCTCGCTGCCTCTGCCCCTGGAGGTTCTACTGAATCGGATCTTTTCCAAATCGCTATCGCTGTAGCGTGTGTCAAGTTAACAATGCTACCCCCGAAGTCAAGTTAGCAATGACAAAACAACAACCACGATAAATTAATCAAATCACATTTCTGCTGCTGAACTTTCGGTTTCCAGCGAGACTTTCCGGTCTCCGCGACACCACGCGAAGCGAACGGATTTCAGTGGGTACAGACTGGCGTGAACTCTGCAGAGGGTGCGTCGCTTCTTCCCCTCCTCCTTAGACTTCGCAGGGCCTTTTGCACGGGAGAGGCGAGCAGCCAGGCTGGATCCCTGCGCTCCTGGGCCCGGAGGTGTAAGCCTCGCCCGGGGCCAGCCGCTAAGCGAGGCGAGAGGAGAATGGAAGCTTCTGGCTCTCTCGCTCTCTCTCTCCCGCGGCCATGGCGAGAGGCAGGCGCCGTCCTCTCGGGGCTGCCCTCCGTCTACCTGCCCGCCTCCCAACGCACCCCGAAGGGCAGAAGGAGCCCCTCCCCAGCCGGCCTCCCAGCCCCGGCAACTTACTTGCGTCCGGCGAGGCTGCGGGAGACGCCGGGAGGCCACTTGACGGCGGCGAGGCTGTTCGGGAGAGACCCAGTCCCGGGCCATCCTCAGCAGGGGCTGGCCGAGCAGTGCCCGGCGTGGCTCTGCCCGCTTCCCCGCCCCCCGGAGTACGCCCGCAGCCCTCCACCTCAGGCCCGTAGCACGCATGGGGCCCACGGGGCCCGGCCCCCCTGCCCGTTTTGTGGGCCCCCTCCCCGATCCTCTGCTCCCCCTCCCCCGGGGGCTGGCGGCGGTGCCGGCGCTGGAGGCCGAGGCAGTGTCAGGGGAGCTTGAGGTGCACGGCGGCCTCCCCTCCCCCTCCCCTTCCTTGCGGCTGCGAGAGGCGCCTGGGACGAGGGTCTCGCCTGACCCTCGGCAGCCGTCCGCAGAGGGAAGCGCTGCCGGCAGCAGTCGCCAGGGCGTGCCGCGCTGCCCACTTCCCCGGCTGCGGGGTGGGCGCGGGCCCGCGGCTCTCTTGCGCTCGCCTCTCGCTCGGGCAGGTCAGCGGGCGCGGCGGCGGCGCCCCGGAGGGAGACCAGATGCCCCGTCGGTGGCACGGGGGGGGGCATGGCTTTGGCGGTGGCCTCGGGTAGGTGCGCGCCCGGCTCGCCTGTTTGGAGGGCTCTCGAGGGCGGCAGCGCCACTTCCTGACGCGCTGGGCAGGCGGGGCGTGGTGGGGTTGGAGCTGAGCTGTTCATCGGCATGTCGCCGCCGCCGCGAGCCCCCGGGAGACTCCGGCGGTGTCCCTTGTCGCTCTGCTCCCCGCCTTTACGCGCCCGTCCGTCGCCTCGAGAAGCCACCGAGGTGGCTCTTTTGAAGAAGAGGCAAGGAGCGGAAAGAAGGGGCGGGGGAAGCAGCCAGGCGTCTCTCTCTCTCTCTCTGTGGGGTTTGTTCGCAGCAATGTGGCTAGACAAAGGCTGGAAGGAGAGGCGCGTTAGAGAACCAGCTATCTCCTGTAGCATCGCTGCAGAAGAAAGGATTCCTCCCCCCATTAATCTACAATAGCCCTAGCAGAAAATTGTGCCACAGAACAGAACCCCTGTGCAGAGACAGGATAGCCTTGTCATCTAAAGAGGGCTTGAATAAGGGTTGGATCCCCTGAAGGATTTCCATGAAGGAAGGCGGTTTTTGCGGATTCCCCCTCCCACTGCAGACCTCTGACACCCTTCTTATGTTATGGGGGGGGCTGTCCAGTCCCTGAAGAGCAGCATGGGGGGGGGGCTTTCAGGATGCAGAGGGAGCAGGGGCAGGGGACTCTCTTCCGTCAGTAGAACTGTTCCACAGAATCCAACCCTCTCTCTCTCTGTGTGTGTATGTGCATCCTTGATTAAAATAATATAGAAAGGTGAGTTTTCATTTTCTAAATCTTTCTCTTGTTCTTTTGTTGTTCACAGCTGAGTCCCACTCTTCGCGACCCCATGGACCACATCACGCCAGGCCCTCCTGTCTTCCACCATCTTCCAGACTTCACCCAACCCCATGTTCATTGCATGAATAACACTGTCTAACCATCTCATCCTTTGCCGTCCCCTTCTTCTTTGACCTTCAGTCTTTCCCAGCATCATGGTCTTCTCTAGTGAGTGCTCCCTTCTCATTTGGTGGCCAGAGTATTTGAGCTTCAGCTTCAGTATCTGGCCTTCCAGGGAACAGTCAGGGTTGATTTCCTTTAGGATTGATGGATTTGATCTCCTTGCAGTCCAAGTTCTGCATTAACATAAATCAAGGGTTAAAGCTTGTCCTTAGAACAGAAGGTGCAATGAGACCTCATTTCATAGCTGGATAGGCTGGGCTCAGCCTTTAACAGACCTTGGTGGGCAGGTCTTCCTGGGCCCCTCCAGAATGCCAGGCCTGGGATGCTGATGAGCTGCTGGCTCTTTTTGCAGCTTCTGTCCAGCAGTGGCAAGAAAAGCCCACGGCCAGAACCCTCAGAGAGCATGCACACGATTCTGCAAGGATGATTCTTTAAATCTTCTGTATTGCGGCTGCTAAAGTCATAAGAACATAAGAGAAGCCAATGTTGGATCAGGCCAATGACCCATCCAGTCCAACACTCTGTCACACAGTGGCCAAAAATACCAGGTGCCATCAGGAGGTCCAGCAGTGGGGCCAGGATACTAGAAGCCCTCCCACTGTTGCCCCCCCCCACCAAGCACCAAGAATACAGTGCATCACCTGCCCCAGCCTGTGAGTTCCTATCTATACCTTATGGCTAATAGCCACTGATGGACCTCTGCTCCATATGTTTATCCAGTTCCCTCTTGAAGCCATCCATGCTTGTAGCCGCCACCACCTCCTGTGGCAGTGAATTCCATGTGTTAATCACTCTTTGGGTGAAGAAGTACTTCCTTTTATCTGTTCTAACCCGACTGCTCAGCAATTTCATTGACTGTCCACGAGTTCTTGTATTGTGAGAAAGGGAGAAAAGTACTTCTTTCTCAACCTGCTCTTTCCCATGCATAATCTTATAAACTTTCATCATGTCACCCCTCAGCCGTCGTTTTTCCAAGCTAAAGAGCCCCAAGCGCTTTAACCTTTCTTCATAGGGAAAGTGTTCCAACCCTTTTTATCATTCCAGTTGCCCTTTTCTGCACTTTTCCCAATGCTATAATATCCTTTTTGAGGTGTGGTGACCAGAACTGTACACAGTACTCCAAATGAGGATGTACCATCAATTTATACAGGGGCATTATGACACTGGCTGATTTGTTTTCAATTCCCTTCCTAATAATCCCCAGCATAGCGTTGGCCTTTTATTACTGCAGTCTTGACATTTCCATTGAGTTATCTACTACGACTCCAAGATCTCTCTCTTGGTCAGTCTCTGCCAGTTTAGACCCCATCAACGTGTATTTATCGTTAGGATTTTTGGCCTCAATGTGCATCACTTTGCACTTGGCCATATTGAACCCCATTTGCCACATTGACGCCCACTTGCCCATCCTCGACAGATCCCTTTGGAGTGCCTGCTACAGTCCCAGGCAATTATGCAAATGTCACATATGTGGCTCTGCGGGATCTGATGCCCCCTGGTGGCTCATTAGATGAGCTTGTGGAGGTTAGGAGTTTGGGAGTGCTCCTGGATCCCTCTCTGACAATGGAGGCCCAGGTGGCAGCCACTGCCAGATCTGCATTTTACCATCTTAGGCAGGTTTGGCAGTTGGTTCCCTTCCTCGACCACGGTGACCTGGCCACAGTGATCCATGTGACAGTCACCTCAAGGCTAGACTACTGGATCCGGAAGCTGCAGCTAGTGCAGAATGTGGCGGCCAGGCTGTTGATGGGTCTCCCCAAGTGGGAGCACATCCGGCCTGGGTTGAAAGCGCTGCACTGGCTGCCAATAGCGTACCGAATCCACTTCAAAGTGCTGGCACTTACCTTTAAAGCCCTTCATGGCCAGGGTCCGACTTACCTGAGGGACCGCCTTTCCCTGTATATACCCCCAAGAGCATTTCGGTTGGGGATACAACACCGCCTGGTGACTCCAGGCCCCTGGGAGGCAAAGCTTGCTGCAACCAGGGCCAGATCCTTTTCAGTGGCGGCCCCTACCTGGTGGACGAGCTCCCGGAGGAGATCAGGGCCCTGTGGGACCTTATGCAGTTCCATAGGGCCTGCAAGATAGAGGTCTTCCGCCAGGCTTCTACATAGGGGCCGCCACCACCACTGCCACCACTATTAGTGGTGGAGATAACAACGGGGTTAGGGACAGCCCCAGGAAGATCGGCCATAATCTTGACACTGACACTGCTGGACTGGCTGACCATCAACAGGACAATCTTGCCCCCAAGGAAATGAATGATACCATCACGAAATTATTCAGAGGTCGTCTTGTTTGATTGGAGCACTTTATTCTGTTTATGTTGTCATTTAATGGTTTTACTGTTTTATCCTGTTTTTATGTATGGGCTTGTGCCCTCTTGTAAGCCGCCCTGAGCCTGCTCACAGGGAGGGCGGGGTAAAAATGTTAATAATAAATAAATAAATAAATCATATTGTTATTTGTGTGCATGTAATGGCTTGCTGAGTCGCAGTTGACTTATGGTGACACCAGCAAGGGGCTTTCATGGCAAGTGAGGAGCAGAGGTGGTTGGCCATGGCCTTCCTCTGCAGAGTCTTCCTTGGAGGTTGCCCACCCAGGTATCAAACAGGGCTGACCCTGCTTAGCTTATGAGATCTGACAAGATGGGGCTATACCATGCCGCCTTCCCTCATATGTGTATACACACACACAAACATTTTAAATGGTTTTTAATGTTTCAGTGCCTTGATGTTTGCCACCTTGGGGGACCCTATTTGGGTAGAAAGGTGGTATGCAAAGGTTTCCGCAGGTGTATATATCCAAGGTGTATATATCCATTGATATCAAATGACACAGTGGCTCAGAGAGCAAAAGACAAATCTGGAGTTCAGTGGAGCTCAGTGGAGCATCACAATGTAGACAGCAAAGGTCACCTGAATGTAAATCTGTGCCACCAACAAAGGTTAGTGCAAAAATACCTGGGGCCGGCCCTGGCCGGATGGGAGGGGTGAAGGCACTCCTCACTGGATACTAAGGCCGGAGCTTTCACAGGTCAATTTCGTCTCCCAGGATTCCTATCCTGCACCCCTTTCCCACCAAGATCCAGTCATCCAATCAGATTTCCATGGTCTGCTGTATGGGATCGTCTTGTTCTTCTGCATCCTCTTTGAGTTCATTGGCTCCACTAAAACTAGAAATGAGCCCTTCCTGAAATCTAACCTATTGATCTGAACTCCGCCAATTCTAACCCCCCCCTTTTTAACAACTCCATGCAAAATTGGGGATTTTTAAATATGGCCTCCAAACCAAGGATGTCCCATCAAAATCTGCCGACATTCTGACATATGCAGCCTCAAACTTGTGCACCTTGACTCAGCCTTTCTGTGACTTGCTTCCATGCATGGGGTGGCAGCCTCAGTGTTGTGTACCGGTTGGAATGTTGGGCCCGTGCTGGGGAAGCCCAGGTTCGAATCCCTGTTCCCTATGGAGATTATTTATTTCCTTATGCATTTATTAGATTTTTATCCTGCCCGTCCCCCACAAGGGGGCTCGGGGCAGCTAACAACATAACAGTACAATAACAATAATAAAATGATAATTTCAATAAAATCCAACTAAAAAGCAACACACAGCTTTAGGCATAAAAATCCACTGTGCTGCTAGTAGAGTCCACCAGAATTGCACTAGTAGAATGCCTGGTGGAATAACTCTGTCTTACATGCTTTGCAGAATGCTGATGAGTCCCACAGGGCATGAGTCTCCTTAGACAGAGCCTTCTGCCAGGTCCGGGCCACAGTGGAAAAGGCCTTCACCCTTGTTGCCCTCAAGTGGGCAAGCAGAGGGCCAGGCACCACCAGAAGCCCATGTGCAGATGAACAAAGACATATGGGGTGTGTGTGTCACAAGATGAGTTAGTGTGATCTGGCTCACAGTTTTTTAGCCTCCGGCTTGTCTTAGCTCAGGAAGGCTGGCTCCAGAGCAGACTAATTTATGCAGTAGCCAAACCGCTCGCTCACAACTTTAATGCCTGTAGCTCACAAAGAAGAATCTTTGCTCACAAGACTCCACAGCTGAGAGGGAGCATCGCTCACAACGGGAAAGGTGGTCCTTGAGGTCTCACTGTTTAGGGCTTTAAAAGATGACCCCCGGGGCCAGTCAATCTCTCTCTCAGCCAAACCAACCTCACAGGGTTCTTGTTGTTGGGAGTGAATGACTCAGCATGCCTAGACACTGGAGGGTGCTACATCACTCCAAGAAGTTTCCCGCTGTGTCAGGTTTTCCCCTGCCTGCTCTTCTATTCATTCGGTGATTTCTCCCTCCCAGGAGCAAAAATGCAGTTTGCCCCCTCTTGTGGCACAGCATAGGAATTCCCAGAAACAGGAAAGTCTGATGCTGCGGAGCCACGGGGAACAAACTGTGTGTTTTTGTGCCTGGGATTGCAAAAAAGATCTGTGGGAATGGGGGAAAGCAGTGGAGGAATAGAAGCGTAGGCGTGGGGGAAACTTGACACTGCGGATAACTTCTAAGCATGTATAGAGGTTATCTTCTTGAATGGGATGCTTCTTTTTGTCTTAAGCTGGGAGCTGTCCTCTGACCTCCCTCCCTTTCTTTCCCTTTGTACTCACACTCCTATGGAGACACATGTCTCTGCAATTCTCTCCTATAGACACAATGCCCTCATACTCCCACACATACGATGCCGGACAAGCTGGACACTTGTGACGGGGAAAGTACTCTTTAGATTAGGCTTTTCTCTCTCCTTTTCGACTGCAACCTGCATGTGAACTGGATCTGCTTGAATAAATGTAAGTTTACCTTTGGGGGAATTTATTTCTTGAGATTTATTTACTGCACTCAGGATCATGCCTCCAAGAGCAGATCTATTCCCTCTTGCTCCGGATGGCAAGACTAGATCTAATGGGTGGAAATTACAAGGGAGACCCTGATGCTGGGAAAGACTGAAGGTGAAAGAAGACGGGGACAGCAAAGGATGAGATGGTTAGACAGTGTCATAGATGCAACGAACATGAAATTGAACAAACTTCAGAGGATGGCAGAAGACAGGAGGGCCTGGCGTGATCTTGTCCATGGGGTCGTGAAGAGTCGGACTCGACTGTGCGACTGAACAACAACAACGTTACCGGCTAAATATCAGGAGAAACTTCTTAACTGTAAGAGTGGTTGAGCAGTGGAACAGTCTGCCTCAGGAGGTGGTGGATGCTCCTTCACTGGACGTTTTCAAGTGGAGGCTGGACGACCATCTTTCGGGTATGTTGTAGGTATGTAGGGCTATCTTTCAGCTATGCTCCTGCAGAGTGCAGGGGGTTGGACTAGATGACCTGCAAGGTGCCTTCCAGCTCTAACATTCTATCATTCTATGACTGGGTAAAACTCTGCTATATGAACCAAATCTCCCCATAGGTGTGTGAGCATGAAATGAAGGGGGGGGGGGAGCCCTGTGTGGTGCCCCGACCCCTCAGAGGAATGAGGAGCAAAAGATGCATCCAATACAATAATAAGCAAATGATTTAACCACTTTCCCAACAATGCATTCATCTTATGTGTGTCTTTCACTTCTGGGAGGGGAAAAAACGATCCAGGATTGGGAGGAAAAGATGTTCTCTTCCCCCCCTTTTGCAAATTATTCAGCTCTCTGCATCATTTGTTAGATTCTGCCAGCTGGGCTCAGATGCCAGACATTTGGCTTTTCCTCTCCCTTCTCAGTTTTCCCTTGTGTTGCCTACCTCCTCCAACCTTGCATTCTGCCAAACCTTTTCTGGCCACAGAAGCAAAAATATGTTTCCTCTAGCTGTAGGTGCTCTTTGAGTGTGCGACAGTGTTGCCATCAGGAAGGGTAGGGACCCAGGTGCTAGGAAGAAAGCCTTGCTGGAGGGACCTTGGGGCAGTGGTACAGCACCTGCTTTGCATGCAGAAGGTTCCAGGTTCAGTGCCCGGCATCTCTAGAGAATGGATCTCCAGTAGACAAGTGTTCCTCTGCGTCATTCCCTGGAGAGCCACTGTCAATCAGAGTAGACAATCATGAGTTGGATGGACCAGTGGTCAGACCTGATATGCATTTGTGCAAAGTGCTTTCAAGTCACAAACCATTCATGGTGACCCCCTAGCACGGGGCTTTCAAGGCAAGTGAGAAGCAGAAGTGGTTTGCCATGGCCTTCCTCTGCAGAGCCTTCCTTGGTGGTCTCCCATCCAAGAACCAACTCTGCTTACAGCAACCCCAGCAAGGGGCTTTCATGGCAAGGGAGAAGCAGAGGTGGTTTGCCATGGCCTTCTTCTACAGAGTCTTCCTTAGAGATTTCCCTTCCATCAGACTTGGTATAAGGTCATTTTATATGGTAAAAAGCAGCCCATATAAGCTGTACCATGCCTTGCCTTCCACCCTTGAGGAGAAACACACCTGAATGTTTCCCATCATGCTGTAGTTTTCACTCCACTAAGGCCCATTTCTCACATTGTTTTTTGACATCGTAGATCCTTCCAGCCCTGACCTGGACTGGCCAATCTTGTCAGATTCTGGAAGCTAAACAGGATTAGCCCTGGTTAGTACTTGGATGGGAGACCACCAAGGAATTCCAGGGTTCCTGCGTAGAGGCAGGCAATGGCAAACCACCTCTAAATGTCTCTTGCCTTGGAAACCTTCATGGTAGTTCAGACACAGAGATCCTTCCATTTACACATGTGTCTTCATGGGGGCAGTTTCCAGATCTTCTAACAAGACTATTAAGCCTAAAAACACTATAGTAAGAGTGAAAAAAGTCACTCTGTGGTGACCAGACCATATGAGATAATGCGCATGAACAGTGAGTCCTGATGCCCAGCTAATCATGATGAGTATTACACCCTCTAAGCTGTGGAGTCTTGTGAGCAAAAATTCGACTTTGTGAGCTACTGGTATTAAAGTTGTGAGCGAGCGATTTGGCTTCTGCATAAATGAGTTTGCTCTGGAGCCATCCTTCCTGAGCGAAGACAAAAATGTGTGAGCCAGAGGCTAAAAAATTGTGAGCTAACTCACACTAACTCAGCTTAGAGGGAACACTGGTGATGAGTATTACATCACTCTCTTTAGATCAGTGCAATCCAGTGTTTCCTAAACAATTGATAGCTGGGGTTTAGTCTTTTTTTCTGGATTAAACCTCATGGAATACTTTACTCTGCACTGTACTTGAACATATTAAACTGCCTCATAGTAAACTGAGCCCTTAATCTATCAAGGTCAGCACTGTGTACTTTGACAGGCAGAGGTCTTTCACATCACCTACTAACTTTTAACTGAAGGTGCTGTGGATTGAAACTAGGATGCAGAGCAGTTGTTTTTACCACTGAGACACTGCCCCACCCACAAAACCACCATATATCAAGTGAAGGGCAACGTGGGACAGCTGGTCGACCTTTATTTCTTATGCTGATTGCAAGACTGGGATCATGCTGTTGTCATTTTTTTTAAAGCCAAGCAGGATCCCACAGATACCAGGCTGGGAGCAGATGTGGCAGGGATAATAAATGGAATGAAACAGCAGGAACAGTCGTGGGTAGCTGGGTTGAGGCAGCAGCAGGAAGCGAGGCAGCATAATAGCTGAGGAGGAGATGCTGTGGTTGCTGGCAAAGTCTGCAGCACCAAGGACAGCTCCATGGGTAAAAGATGTTGCCCTGACAAAGGCCAGAGTCCAAATGAGAGCTTTATAGAACATGGCCAAAATTAGCGTCTAGAACATTTCTTAACTCCAAAAAGAAGAAACCTTGAACACAAGAAAGGATTTGGATTCCTTATAATTCATTGATTTACTTCATTTATACCCCAATTTTCTCCCCAATGGAGACCCAAAGTGGCTAACATCGCTCTCCTTCATTTATACCCAATTTTTCTCCCCAATGGAGACCCCAATGGCTAACATCGCTCTCCCCTCTTCCGTTTTATCCTCACAACCACCCTGCAAGGTTGGTTAGGCTGAGAGTGAATGACTTGCCCAAAGTCACCCAGCAAGCTTCCATGGCAAAGAAGAGATTTGGACCTGAGTCTCCCAGAGCCTAGTTTCACACTCTAAACACTGTACCACACTTTATAAAACAGAACCTGTCATGTGTATTGGATGTAATTTCTAGTGCCCTAAAGACAGTGTAAAGATAAAGGTAAAGGTTCCCTTGCTTGAAAGCCAGTTGAATCCAACTCTAGGGTTGCGGTGCTCATCTCTGTTTCAAAGCCAAATAGCCAGCGCTGTCCGAAGACGGTTCCTTGGTCATGTGGCCAGCATGACTAAACACCAAGGTGCACGGAACGCCGTTACCTTCCCACCGAAGTGGTACCTATTTATCTACTTGCAATTTCTTGCTTTCGAACTGCTAGGTTGGCAGGAGCTGGAACTAGAGACGGGAGCTCACTCTGTCATGTGGCACCCGTGTCTCTAACTGCTGAACTACTGACCTTCCACAATCTGCAGTTCAGCATCTTAACCTCTGAGCCACTGCAGTCCAGTGACACCTGTGCAAACACATCATGTTCGGTGTGTCCATTGGCATATTTATTCTTGAACATCATTGTACGAACCGCATGTGTGAATCAAACCAATGAACCAGAATGTAGCCAATATCGGTCCAATTTTAATTTGCCACCTTAGAAATATGTGTCTCATCCAGCTCTTGGGCTGCCCACCCACTCTGATAAGAAAAGTCAGTTTCATAACAAAAATTGCTTATTTAAGACAAAGCAAATCATTTTTCAAGTCACTCTTCCTTTTGTTCCTCAGGATGATTTCCTTCTATCGCCGGCCTGTTGGCAGGCACTGAATATCAGGCATTCCACTTTGAAAAACTGGATGCAATTTCTATGGCCCTAAAGACAGCAACACCTTCACATGGACATCACGTTCCCTTCCCTATAAATGAAACCTTTATAATAAGATCTGAAATTATTTTTTAGCATATCGTGTATATTGGTAGCACCACACAAAAGAGGTGTTTGTGTTCTAGGGAGAGTAAGAGTAGGGAACAAAGAACTGGGAAGAACAGAAGAACACAACAGTTGTCTCAATTTCCGGCTGAACTGTGTGTCCGACTTCAAAGTGAAATGTTTTCAAAACGCCTCCTGGAATCCTACTCAAATAATAAAGTACCATGGAATGGCAGGAGACTTTTAGAGGTGGTACCTATTCAAATGTCACTGTAAGGCCCCGGTCACACAGAAGGTTTTGGCCCAGGAGAGGGACAGATCGGGGGCGCAGCAAATGGGCGCGAACTCACCACAACATCTGGGAAGCGGTGCGTCCCCGTCCCCAATCCATCCCTAAAGCTGGAAAACCCGCTGCAAAAAAGAACCACCTACAGAGGAGGACGTACCTGGAACGCCGCATCAAGCATGACCGTGGGACCGCAAGCGCGCCCGTCATCCAGAGCAATCCAGGCTCCTGGCTGAACTGCGCATGCGCACACATGCGCAGTTCGGCTGCCGCACTCTTCCTTCAGTGGCTTCCCCCCAGCATCTGATTGTGCCGGGGAGGCACTGTGCGGTGGCTTATGTGATCCCCCCACCCTGTGTCTCTTTTGGCGTGACTTTGCCCGTGCTCCCCCCCCCCCCCCGCCGTGTGGCAGGGGCCTAAGTTTGCAGTGATTTCCCGACATGTCATGTTGGCCTACAAAAGGCCTCAGAGAACTAGGGATGATTTTGAATTCCTGCAGTGTCAAGCCCCAGAGCCTTGATGTGGTATCGCTTTTCCCTAACACAAATCATACCTGTGACCCTTCCTTTTGGCACCCATTTTTTGGCATCACATTTGCCCCTGTAAAATGTATGCATTTTTTTATGTTAGTTGTGTGTCCGTAAATCAACCTTATACAGGTTTCAGATCTCTGTAACCTTGACTTGGATAGCCCAATCTCATCAGATCTCAGAAGCTAAGCAGGGTCAGCCCTAGTCAGTATTAGGAAGGGAGACCACCAAGGAATACCGGGGCCAAGGCGTGGAGACACACAATGGCAAACCACCTCTAAACATCTGTTGCCTTCAAAACCCTAGAGGGTCATCATAAATCAGCTGTGACTTGACGGCAACAATAACAAAGTCCAATTATTGGAGAGAAGGCAGCATGGTATGGCCCAAACTTGTGAGATCTCAGAAGCTAACCAGGGTCAGTACTTGGATGGGAGACCACCAAGGAAGACTCTGCAGAGGAATACAATGGCAAACCACCTCTGCTTCTCACTTGCCTTGGAAGCCCCTTGCTGTCAGCTATATTTGCCTTGGAAGCCCCTTGCTGTCAGCTATGCTGCCATTGGCGTTGGGATGTTCTGTCGGTGTCTGTGTAAATTGCTTTCCCATTCCTCTCTCTGCTTTGCGCTGAAATGCTTATCACTAAAGAAGTACAGGTGGCGATGTGTGTTGTCTGCCTTCCAGGCCACACGTGGGAGCCGACCAATTCCCAGCTTCGCATAGTAACACTTGCTGGCTCTAGCCCGCGCGCGGGAGTGTGCCTAAATGGCCAGCGCGTTGGGGGGTGGGTGCATACGAATGCTCTATATCTTATTAGGTTCTAGTCACAACTGCTATTCTTAACAGTGACTATGTTAATGCATCTATGGCTCTTCAATAAAAGTATAACCTTCCTAAAGAAGTGTGTACTCCGTTGTTGGCTGTGGGTTCTGACACTTGCTGGGGTTGCCATACATTGGTTGTGACTTGACAGCATGTACACAGACCTATTACTTCATTTATCAAATGCTGAAAGGTATTCTTAGGAAAATATTCTTTAGCAGAGATTAAATCAGCAGAGCAATGAGGAAAACGTCAGAGTCTATGTGTATGTTTCGAAACAGAAAATAGCTTTACTTGAACTACCAGGGAAAAGGTAAACAGGACTTAAAACAACAGACCCTAAATCCTACATGTTTTCAGCTAGAAGATTACACTTGAAGAATGGTGTCTCTTCTCCAGGCAAAACAAAGACAGGGAAGAGACCCCAATATGCAAAAAAAGCCAATACATTGATTTTCCAGTCACAATGCTAAAGTTCAGGTCATTTCACTAAGACCTCCTACAAGATTCGTGGGCTTTTCTCACCTGATAACAGACTGGTTACGATAAACACACGTGCCTTCCTGTTGACTAACAAACAAAGTTAACTCTATAATTACTGAAGTGTTTTAACTTGCTAAACCCAATAGATGTCTTGTTGTATCGATTGCACTGACTTACACTCTGTAATTTGCTTTGACTAGATACAAAGGTGAACTACGAATAACGTGAATAAATAACTATGAGTGGCATCGATTGCATGAAATAGAATGTGTATGAAAGCCACACAGTTTACCTACCCTAAAACAAAGGAGCCCTGACTTGGATGGCCCAGGCTAGCCTGATCTTGTCAGATCTTGGAAGCTCAGCAGGGTCAGCCCTGGTTAGTACTTGGATGGGGAGACCACCAAGGAAGTCCAGGGTTGCTGCTCAGAGGCAGGGAGTGCCAAGTCACCTTGGAATGTCTCTTGCCTTGAAACTCCACGTGGGGTTGTCATGAGTCTGCTGTGACTAGACGGCAGAAAAACCCAAAACCAAAACAAAGAACCTAGAAAGAATTCACAAAACCAACTGTGAAAAGGAACAGGGAATGAAACCATTCACAAGACGTAATCCCTCCTTTTCTCCAAGGAGCTCAGAGCAACACGAACAGTCTTCCTTATCTCATTTTATCCACACAATAGCCCTGAGAGGTAGGCTGTGTGGAGTGAGAGAGTCTAGCCCAAGATCACCCAGCAAGCTTCATGGCAGACTGAGGATTTGAACTCAAGTCTCTTAGATCCAACAACACTCTAACCAATACACCACACTGGCCCTCTTAAATATATATAAACAGGGCGGGGGGGGGGAGAAGAGAGAAGAATAAGAGAGAAGAGATTGGATTTATACCCCGCCCTTCACTACCCAAAGGTGTCTCAGAGCGGCTTACAAACTCCTTTCCCTTCCCCTCCCCACAACAAAAAAACTGGGTCTTCTGCATGGTTTAAACACATGGAGGCAGCGTCCACATGTGTGCTTCCTCCCTGTGATTGTGGAGGCTACTACATCTCTACTAAGTTACCGGCTTTAAACCCAGCCCCAAATGCTTTTCAGACAGAGAGTCTTGCAAGGTCTGGGTTTTGTTGAGTTTCTAGAGAAAGGATGACTGACAAGTTGCCAAGAACACCTTTCCATCCCCTGACAATCTCTAATTTGATGTAGGGATGTCAAGATGATGAGATGGGTCTTGGGGCGTTCTTGAAGAAACAGGAAACTGCCTTATACTGATTCTGACCTTTGGTCCACCAAGGTCAGTATTGTCTACTCAGACTGGCAGCAGCTCTCCAGGGTCTTAGGTAGGGGTCTTTCACATCACCTACTACTTGATCCCTTGAACTGGAGATGCCAGGGCTTGAACCTGGGACCTGCTGCATGCCAAGCAGATGCTCTGCCACTGAGCCACAGCCCCTCCTCATCTCCAACAATTCTGAGTGTTGCAACCGATTAAAAAGCAACAGAGAAAGGCTTGCACATATATTACCAAGGGTGCATAATAATCTAGTTTCATCCTAATAGCTTCGTACAGATGAATTTGAATAAGTCTGTTACATTTTTAGCCCATCCTTTTACCAAGGAGCTCAGAGCACAGACATGGTTCAGCCTTCCTCCTCTGTGTGTGTGTGTGTGTGTGTGTGTGGGAAAGGATGGTGAAGGACCACTGATCTAATCTAGCAGGGCTCTCTTGTGTTCCTATGACCTCAGCAGGTGTGTGTGTGTTTGTGTGTGTGTGTGTGTGAGAGAGAGAGAGAGGTTCCCAAATCACCTGGTATGAGTGATGGATAGGAAGTGGCTTCAGTGGACTTTTCGGTGGTTTATGGAGTTAGAGGTCTTATGAATCTGAGAATACAAAAGTCAATGAAACTTACTAACAAGAGAGAGAGAGAGAGGTTCCCAAATCACCTGGTATGAGTGATGGATAGGAAGTGGCTTCAGTGGACTTTTCGGTGGTTTATGGAGTTAGAGGTCTTATGAATCTGAGAATACAAAAGTCAATGAAACTTACTAACAACATATGACTGAAGTCATAACTTTGTTTTTTGCTTTGTTTGGAAAGCTGGTTAATAAACCTTACTTTTTAACAACTCCCATCCAGGTTTTGTGAGAAAACCCTGCAGGCCTTCTACCGATTGCCATGTACTGCCATCTGCTGGGTTGCAGGATTCCCCCCCCCCCCACCATTGCATTGTTCCTGCAAACATCTGCCCGGCTCCTGCAAAGTCAAGATTTCCTTTGGTTTCTTTTGAATCTGAACCTGATCCAGGGTTAATTGCTTGGCAGAAACAAAATAAGTGCAAGTGAGATAATTGACTAGACAGGAGGGTTGACAAGAGGTTAAGTTCTGGATTTTGGATTCTGTTGTTGCCAAATGATAGAGATGGAGTGGGAACGGCACCAAAATCAGCCCTTGTCTTAAATGGTAAACTGAAAATTTGCGCCCATGCATTGCCCACTATGGCCCAGGCTAGCCTGATCTAGTCAGATCTCAGAAGCTAAGTTGCGTCAGCCCTGGCTAGTATTTGGATGGGAGACCTCCAAGGAATACCAGGGTCACTACGCAGAGTCAGGCAATGGCAAACCACCTCTGACCATCTCTGGCCTTGAAAACCCTGTGAGGTAACCATAACTCAGCTGTGACTTGACAGCAGGAAAAAAATAATGCCCATTGTTATTCCGATATCTACAAACAAATCAAAAAGAAAAGGCATTTGAAGATCGGAAAATTAGCTATCATCCCATGAGGAACGTTCATAAACTCTCTGCTGTTCTCCTGTTTTGAACATCAGTGAAAACTCTTCTTCCAAGCAATGAGCCTTCTCCCTTCTTACTGATGAATTCACACATCACACAATATCTGCATGTGTGAAAGAGCCACTGTAGCCCAACTATGGACGTACCACTAACACCGAGAATGCATCATAGTCCAAAGCCTAAAAGTAGACCTTTTCTGTCACCTAATATCAGTTTAAACGAGGGTTGCCAATCTCCAGGAGGAACTTGCTGATTTTCTGGGATTACAACTGCAGAATTTGTGGTCCAAATGCCCAGTTCTCTCTCATAGGGTTATCAGCCTCCAGGTGGGGCCTGGAGATCTCCCGGAATTACAACTGATCTCCAGACTACAGAGATCAACCCCCCTGGAGAAAATGGCCACTTTGGGGAGAGGGCTCTATGACACTGTACCCTGCTGAGGTCCCTCCCCCTCCCCCAACCCCACCCTCCCCAAGGCTCCACCCCGAAGTCTCCAGGTGTTTCCAAGCTGGCAACCCTAGAAAAATAACTTTTTAGTCAGGTGGCTCACCAGACAAGTCATAGGAACACAAGAGAGCCCTGCTAGAGTAGATCAGTGGTCTTTCACCATCCTTTCCCACATGGTGGCCAACCAGTTGCCCTGGAAGCCAAAAAAATTTGGCAGAGATGTCAAGGACTTCCCCTGATGTTGCCTCCTGGCATTGGTATCCAGAGGTTTTATTGCCTCTGAATGTGACGATCTAGCTGCAAGATATCATTTGCTAAGTAATCAAATAATGGGACATCAAACAATATAAGTTTCTATGTGAGAGAGATCCTACAGAACTGGTGTGGGGAACAAAGTTCCACAATGGCTTTCCCTCTCTGTAATTCTTCTTGTTCACTTCCACTTTGGTGTAGTGGTTAGAAGCGCGGGCTCTAATCTGGGAAAACCAGCTTGGATTCCCCACTCCTCCACATGCAGCTGCTGTGTGACCTTGGGTCAGTCACAAGTTCTTTCAGAGCTGTTCTCTCAGCCCCACCTACCTTACAGGCAGTGTTCCCTCTGAGCTGAGTTAGTGTGAGCTAGATCACAGTATTTTAGGCTCCGGCTCACACGTTTTTGTCTTAGCTCAGGAAAGATGGCACCAGAGCAAGCTAATTTGTGCAGTAGCCAAATTGCTGGCTCACAGCTTTAAAGGCAGTAGCTGACAAAGTAGAATTTTTGCTCACAAGACTCCACAGGTTAGAGGTAGCATTGCTTACAGGGTGTCTGTTGTGGGAGGAGAGGTGAGAGGATTTTGAAAGCCACTCTGAGACTCCTTCAGGTAGTGAAGGGCGGGGTATAAAACCAATCTCCTCCCCCTCCTCCCCCTCCTCTAATAGATCAGTGCTTGAGTCATGGGTGGGAAGCCCCAAACAGTAAGGGGAAAGGTAGGTTTTCTTGCACTTCAAGCATACTACAGAAGAGATCCCCATTTGACCCCTTGGTTCTTTCACTGAACGAAGTGCGAATTGAGCCATGCTGATGAATATGCTATGATATGACTGACTGCACCTCAGAGAGGCCGGCAGATTAGAACTCCGAGGGCCGCTTAATGTGAACATTAGAGGCTGTAGTTTTCAAAACGATAAGCTTATCACTTGGTAACATTACCTTCACTTAGAGGCCCTGTGGTCAAATAACGAGTAAGCTCCGTGCTTCTGTCCTGAATAGCTGATCTGCGATAACCATTTTCATAAACGGAGCTGTCTTGCAGCATCTGCTGTTATTACTTGTGAATTGGTTCTCATTCACTTTCAAGACCCGTTTAATTTATTCTCTAATTTCATTTAGAAAGTTTCTAGCTCACATTTGTGTCATAAAGATGCTCGAGGTGGTGAAAAACTAAAACTAGAACAAAGATAAACAATAAACATCCAGACTAAACCGATATTTCCAGTTAAAATGGGGATAAAAATCAAGCAATTAAACTAACACCCACACATCCCTAAACACACATACACAGAGATGTTAAAAGAAGTAGAAAATGTAATCCATATATGGTTCTCATGGTACTTAAAAGAAGTTAATGCAGATGCCAGGAGAACTTGACCAATGACAGTGATCCGCAGCCAGGGTGCCACCAGAGAAAAGACCCTCTGTCTGAAGATTGCCTGTCTGACTTCTGAAGTTGTATGGATACTCAGGGCTTTTTTTTGTAGAAAAAGCCCAGCAGGAACTCATTAGCATTATTGGCCACACCCAACAGCAGAAACTCATTAGCATATTAGGCCACACCCCTGACAGCACAGGTCATTAGCATATGAGGCCACACTCCTGTGTTACCAGAAGTGTGGTCATCCAGCCACACCCACCTTTTGTTTCTTATTCTGTTTACCTTGTTTGTTGTCAAAATCCAGGGCTTTTTTTGTAGCAGGAACACCTTTGCATGTTAGGCCACACACCCCTAATGTAGCCAATCCTAATGAGTTTCTGCTGTTGGGTGTGGCCTGTTATGCTAATGAGTTCCTG
>NW_015164702.1:282380-295375 GCF_001447785.1 Gekko japonicus
CATTCCTGCCCAAAAATAGCCCTGTGGATACTCTTAACTATCTTAGCTAATGACTGGGCAGGTTCACATGGGGGGGGGGAATAGTCCTTAAGACAACTTTGTTCCGGACACTTTATTATTTCCCTCAATACTATTTTTTTTGGCATGGTGATGAACATTTCCATCTAGGGAGTGAAATATCCATGCCAAAAAAAATGTATGAGGCTATTTATTTCCCTGTGAATTTAGAAAATTTCTGGCTCATAAAGATGATTAAGGTGGTGAACAGTTGAATTGAACAAGGTGGTGATTTATTTGAACTGTAGTGTTAGAGGAGCGTCTTATGGATACCTTGGACTGCCAAAAAGAGAGATAAGTGAATTCTCGATCAAATCGAGCCTGACCTCTCCCTAGAAGCTAAAATGACCAAACTGAGGCTATTGTATTTTTGGTCACGTTATGAGAAGGCAAGACTCACTGGAAAAGTCCATAATGCTAGGAAAAGTTGAAGGCTGCAGGAAAAGAAGAAGAAAACAGTGTGTGATGGATTGACTCAATCAAGGAAGAAGAAGAAGAAGAAGAAGAAGAAGAAGAAGAAGAAGAAGAAGAAGAAGAAGAAGAAGAAGAAGAAGAAGAAGAAGAAGAAGAAGAAGAAGAAATTGGATTTATACCCTGCCTTTCACTCGGAGTCTCAGAGCAGTTTACAATCTCCTTTCCCTTCCCCACCCCACAACATACACCCTGTGAGATAGGTGGGGCTGAGAGAGCTCTGAGACAGCTGCTCTTTCAGAATGGCTCTAACAGAACTATGCCTTGTCCCAGGTCATCCAGCAGCTGCAAGTGGAGGAGTGGGGAATCAAACCTGGTTCTCCCAGATTAGATTCTGCACACTTCACCACTACACCGAACTGGCCGCACCCCTCAGTTTGCAAGACCTGAACAAGACTGTTAAACATAGGACATTTTGGAGGTCATTAATTCATAGGGTCACCATAAGTTGGAAGCAATTTGTTGGCACTTAACTAACACACACACATTACACAGCTTTTGAAAGAGCAAATTGCTTTGTGGGCCTGATCCATTCCTTAGACTGCCAGTTAGCTATCCCTGTTTAAAATCCAAATATTCTGACTTGCTTCTTATAGTCTTTCAAGGGTCATCAGTCTTACACACACCCACACAAACACACACACATATAAGCAAGGACTCACAAGACTTACAATGGCTCCGGTCACACGGGCAGAAAACTGCGGGGGGGAAGCGTGGCTGTTTGCCCCGGGGCAAACTAACGCGCAGTTAAGTGATCAGACCTCCTGTGGAGGTTCTGTGGAGGTACCGTGGAGGTTCCGTGGGGAGGGAGAGGTGCCGATCACAGGACACGCCTGCACGCAACGAAGAAGCGCGCGGTGCGGCAAACTGCTTTTCTTTTTTTGTGTACACGACAAATGCGCATGCTCTGTTGGGTGCGTGTGCGCATCCACGGAGACTTGGGGGAAAAAACCCCACCTTTTTCGCAAGGGAACATGGGCGGGCGCCGGATGCCACCGGAAAAGCGATCAGACGCCCGCCCCTGCACCGTGGTTTCCAGAAACTAGTACCTCCGAGGTACTAGTTTTTTGCTGTGTGTTTTCGGCGGGAAGCCTCGGTTGTGCCACGGAAGCACTACGCTTCCCAGATGTGCTGGTGAGATCGCGCCCGGAAACTCCGCCTGTCTTCCATCTCTCTTGCGTGGCTAATGTTCCGTGTGACCACAGCCAAAGAAGAGAAATGCCATCAGTCCACTACTGGGTCCCAGTTTCTCCATTCTCTACCTCCCATCACCATTTTCTCTCCCTTCTTTGGTCCCCAGTCATCACGTTCTTCCCCTTTCATTGCTTCCCCAAGTGCGGCTTTCTCTCCTTTCTCCACCCCATTGCCTTTTATTGCCTTCTCCCACATGTAGTACTGGGGTGGTTCAGTGACCCCACAATACCAACTGTGATCTCACAGGATTTTGCAAAATTTTGGTTGGTATTCTCCTTTTTGGAAGGGTTAACCCCCCACACTTAAAAAAAGTTTTCAAATATTTCTGCAAACTTGGGGATTCCCACAGGTTTCTCACCTGGCCCCATTGTGCAGAGGTTTTTTTAGTTCACCAGCCATTTCCAGCACTCGATCTAAGATCTATCCCATCCGTCTTGAGCAGAACAGGCTGTCATGGAGCAGAAAAACAAGATTCAGTTCATCTCTTTGTGGGCGCCACCAGTGACATCTCGCGGTTTCCTCTGAGTCAGCCCCGACTGTCTTGAGTCTTCACTTCCAGTACAAGATAAGAATCAAAGACAGTGACTCTGGGCGGTGTTTTAATTTGGCTCACAAGCTGGTCTCCAGGATGAGGGATGTCACTTCCTGTTTGTCACTGGGAGAAAACCAAAGCAATCATGGGCAGCAGCACCCAGGACGAGCTCTGGGATCCTCTTTGTCTACCCTCATTCTCCTTGACGAGCCAATGCAAACCTGCACTGAGACTTCATGCGACCCTCCAGAGGATTTAGATGCAATCTAATCCCACCATTTGGCCCAGTTTTAGTCAGTGTTTTGCTGTGGCGCTATCAGTCTTCCAGTTCCCCCACGCAGACTTGCAAGGGTAGAGAAGGCTCAGTCAGGAAGAAGATTTATGCAACAAAGCCCGTTAATGAAAACTCTCGGTATCTCACCCATTGCTGCTAACGAAATAATGGGGGAGTTGCAATTTCCAGACCTTTGATATGGTAATACCAAGACTGGGGGAAATGAAAGACATTCTCCTTAAGGGTGTAAGGAAGCGACTGCCTAAAAGGAATCCAGGCCAGCCTACAGAAGGGTGAAATCTGTTCAAGTGAGTGGGCTGGTTTCCCTTGAACTCCTAGTGGACAACACACACATCAGCGATTCATGCTAATTGGCGAGTTTCTTCATTTTCCCCGAAAGGAAGGGAAAGAACATTAAGATAAGAACAGGCTGGAGTAGACCAAAAGTCCATCTAGGGCAACATTCTGTTTTCAACAGTGGGCAGCTGGAATCCTTTGAGAACGCACTAGAAGGAAGTGGAGATGTGAGCTTTCCTTCTGGTCTGACCCTGGGACTTGGTATTCAGTGATGAATTAACTACGGACATGAAGGTTAATGGCTAATTTAGTCCTAGTAATTTTTTTTTTTTTTGGCCGTCAAGGTGCAGCCAACGTATGGCACTCCTATAGGCTTTTCAAGGCCAGAGACATTCAGAGGTGGTTTGCCATTGCCTGCCTCTGTGTAGGAACCCTGGGCTTCCTTGGTGGTCTCCCACCCAAGTGCTAACTACGGCTGACCCTCCTTAGCTTCTGAGATCTGATGAGATTAGACTAGCCTGGGTTATCCATCTCAGGGCATCCTGGCTACTAGCCCTTGATAACGCCCTCCTCCATGAATTTGCTCACTCCTTTTTAAAATAGCCATCTTACCTAGTAGCTGTTGATACACTGTGTGGAAACTAGGGAAACCTGAATAGTCTGCATAGAATCCTTCAGGGCTTGGGGGTTAAGTAGTATAGTAGGGAGAGATCCTACTATACTAGTGTTGTTGAAGAATGTGGGATATATGTGGTGGTTAGATTGCTGTGAAGTACCATTTGTGGACAGTTTAATGGGCACATAAAAATTAAGAAGAGAAGAGATTGGATTTATACCCCGCCCTTCACTACCCAGAGGACTCTCAGAGCGGCTTACAAACTCATTTCCCTTCCCCTCCCCACAACAGACACCCTGTGAGGTGAAATAGCCATCTTACCTAGTAGCTGTTGATACACTGTGTGGAAACTAGGGAAACCTGAATAGTCTGCATAGAATCCTTCAGGGCTTGGGGGTTAAGACGCCCCCAGCATAGTAGGGAGAGATCCTCTCTTAAAAAGGAACCAGTCGGGCATAGTGTTGTTGAAGAATGTGGGATATATCTGTGGTGGTTAGATTGCTGTGAAGTGCCATTTGTGGACAGTTTAATGGGCACATAAAAATTAAGAAGAGAAGAGATTGGATTTATACCCTGCCCTTCACTACCCAGAGGACTCTCAGAGCGGCTTACAAACTCATTTCCCTTCCCCTCCCCACAACAGACACCCTGTGAGGTGGGTGGGGCTGAGAGAGCTCTGACAGAAACTGCTCTTGGAAACTGGGGCGGCCAACCTCCAAGTGGCGCAAGCAATGATGAAAACAAACGCGATGTAGTATTATGAAAATACTAGATCAGTATTTGGATGGGAGACCTCCAAGGAATACCAGAGTCATAATGCGGAGGCAGGTAATGGCAAACCACCTCTGAACATCTCTTGCCTTAAAAACCCTACGGGGTTGCCATAAGTCTGCTATGACTTGATGTCACTTTCCACCACCATATTTTAACAACGGGGATACTGAATCAACCATAATTTTCCTGTGACTTCATATTTGTACTTCTTTGCACAATTTTTATGCAAAAAAAGATTAATTTGAAAAGATGATAAAAGAGAGTCGATGGCCAATGCTCCCTCTAAGCTGTGGAGTCTTGTGAGCACAAACTCTACTTTGTGGGCCACTGGCATTAAAGTTGTGAGTGAGCGATTTGGCTACTGCATAAATTAGTTGGCTCTGGAGCCCTCCTTCCTGAGCTAAGACAAAAAAGTGTGAGCTGGAGGCTAAAAAACCGTGAGCTAGCTCACACTAACTCAGCTTAGAGGGAACACCGTCGATGGCCTATTTGCATCGGGGTGCAAAGGATGGGTATAGAGTGGCTGGTTAAGTCAGTGGCACACCAGGAATCTTTTAGCTATGCCGTGCTTCAGAAACATCGTGTCTACATCTACTGACTTGGCTACCTCCTGTGTAGCTCAGTGCAGGCAAGGAGACAAGAGGCAGGGAACCGGACAAGAGGTTTTACTCTTCTGTCTTTCTTACAGCCCCTGTGCGACTTTCTCCTCCATCTTCCTTTGTTCCTTCCTGCCTCTCCTTTCTCCTTTCTGTATTATTGAGCACTCTAGTCTGCCCAGCGACAGACGGTGGTCTCCCTAATGGGAGAAGCTTCTAAACGTCAGCAACAAAACGGATGACAGCTATCAAAGAATGACACGACTGCCAGTTCTAGAGGGTAGCCATGCTGGTCTGGGGCAGAACAGCTAGTTTCAAAATCAGTAGTTCCTTGGAAACTGGGGCGGCCAACCTCCAAGTGACGCAAGCAATGATGAAAGCAAACCATGATGTAGTATTATGAAAATATATTTAGACTGCTGTTTTGCAGTGAGTAGCGTTTCTTCAACAAGTAATAAAGATGTACGCATACACGCAATGGAATTTGCATATCCCCCCCCCCATGGCTATGGGCCTGTCTCCTCTGTTGCGTTTGGAGTCTTGCCTTCTGTGGTGCCCTGGACTAGCCTTCGTGTGGACCTGGGTTTGAAAGAAGTAAAAAAAGAGTAAAGGTAAAGGTCTCCCTTGCTCCCAAGCGACCCCCGCTCTAGGGGTGCGGTGCTCATCTCCGTTTCAAAGCCGAAGAGCCAGCGCTGTCCGAAGACGTTTCCGTGGTCATGTGGCCGGCATGACTAAACACCAAGGCGCACGGAACGCTGTTACCTTCCCACCGAAGTGGTACCTATTTATCTACTTGCAATTTCTTGCTTTCGAATTGCTAGGTTGGCAGGATTGAAAGAAGTACTGCAGATTAAACTGGTTTTGTCAAAGATGAAGGTATACTTTGAATTCAGATGGTGTTTCCTGGAAGAATTTTTTCCTCCCGTGCTTATCACTGGGTCAATTTCATTGAAGTGTCTGCTTGGGGAGGCATAGTGGCATAGCGAAGCGGGTACCATTACTCCACTAGGACCTGGTTTCCTCTCCCCTGTGCTGGCATGAGAGATATGGCCAGTTTGGGGCAACTAAACACCTCGAACTGGCCCTGAATGTAGGGTTATCAACTCCAAATTGGGAGATTCCTGGAGATTTGGGTGTGGAGCTTGGAGAGGGCATGGATTGAGGAGGGGAGGGACCTCAACAGGGCAGAATGCCACAGAGTCCACCCTTCAAAGCAGCCATTTTCTCCAGGGCAACTGATCCTGGTAGTCTGGAGATGAGTTGTAATTCCAGATCTCCAGGTCCAGCATGGAGCCCCCAGGTTCCTCAAGGCACAGTACTGATTTTATGGATTTTCATGTGATTTCATCATTTCTGTTGGTGTTGACGAGGAGGAGGCATGGTATATCTTGATCTTGTCAGATCTCAGACGTTAAAGCAGGGTTGGTCCACGGAAGGGAGACCGCTGAAGAAGACTCTGCAGAGGAAGGCGATGGCAAACCACCTCTGCTTCTCACTCGCCTTGAAAGCCCCTTGCTGGGGTCACCATAAGTGGGTTGTGACATGACAGCACTTACGTACGTATTGAAGTCAGTGACGCACATGGATCTATTGGTAGCCCTTTTCATGGAGTGGAAAAATCAAGGGAGGGATGAAGCGAGAGACTGAGGGGGTCATTCTATGCATGGATCTTTTTTCGCCAGCAATTCTAAGGGTGGCATCTCACGACCTTCTGCTGCCAGCAGCAAAACTATGCTGACATTTTTGCCGGTGCAAGAGGGACCTGCTTCTGCAAAGACCATGCCCTCAATTACATGCAGATGCTACCAGCTGAGTTAAATGGGAGCCAAGACGGAGACCTCTGTAAGAAGCCATCTCCCTAAAGACAGGAGGCAGACGAAAGGAGGAGACCACATCCTTGGCCTTTGGTGACCGGCGGCAGCTTTCTCTCTGTTGATGCCAGGCGAGATTTCTTTGAAAAGGGAACTCATCCAAGCTTTCATTACCATATTCTGTTCCCTTGACCTTATTTAAAATTACTAGAGAGGGGGGGGGAGACACAACTGAACGTCAAACCTTTACTTTTGTAACCTTGGCAATTGCAAGGACAATTTAATATAGCCAATGCAATACATCCCTTCCATATTATCTTTACTATTGCCTTCATTCTTTTTCCGATCCATAGCTATGCTTTAGAACTATAAGTTCCCTGGGGCAGGAACCTCTCCTTTTTCTTTTTTTTGCTAAAACTAATACTGTATGCATTCATACAGAAGAAGCTTCACTGTACTAAGGTCATTTGTGTGTGTATTTAGGTGTGTGCTATTCATTTGGCCTTATGCAATGTATCTCTCAATATTTTCTGAGAGTCAGCAGCTCCTCCAGGTTGTCAGGCAGAGATCTTTTCTCAACCTTGATACACAGAGGACTGAACCTGGGATCTTCAGCATGCAAAGCATGCGCTTGGGTACCTTCTGTATGCACAGTACATGCTCTGCTTCTCAAATCTGGCTATTCTTGAGTAATCAAGTAAAATACCATTTGTTGTCTAGTAACCCTTACATTTCAGACCACGACTGGCTTTCGAGCTAGGGAAACCTTTGCCTTTACTTTTTTCCCTTTAACCCTTTACATTGTTTTTGGCCTTCTGTTCATTTCCATCCACTGTGGTCTCCTTGTGGGAAAACATTCCCGCAACCCTTTTCCACCGAGCCAGGCTGTGGGTTTGTGTGTAGAATGGACACCTGCATCCTCTCACAGGGAGACAGAAACAGACATATTCTGATCACCACTTCACACATCTGAGCAACTGGAATAACCCAGTTTGGCTTGAGCTCATCAGAACTTGGAAGCTGAGCGGGGTCAGCCACAGTCAGCACTTGGCTAGGAGGCATGATCAAGGAAGACGGGGAAGGCAATGGCCAACCTCTGCTCATCTCTTGACTGAAATGCCCTATGGATGGGGTCACCATAAGAACATAAGAGATGCCAATGTTGGATCAGGCCAAAGGCCCATCCAGTCCAACACTCTGTATCACACAGTAGCCAGAAATACCAGGTGCCATCAGGAGGTCCACCAGTGGGGCCAGGACATTAGAATTGCCACCATGAGTCAGTGGCAATTCGGCAGCACATTCTTCTTCTTCACACATCTGAAGAATGGCGTTTTCATTTGCAAAAACTCAGACCAGAGTATCACACAACTGGACTGGCCCTGCTTCAACTTACATTTTTTAAAATTGCAGATAATTATATCCCTCGCTGAAAGTGGCTTATGTATCAAAATGTTAAGCAGTTCATCCAGACTGAAATATGACACCGACAATAAAACAGGAGGCAACCGGGCCCAGAGAACCCAACAGAATATCTACCAAACCACTTGCCCATGCTGAGCACGAACCACTGAACAACTGTCAAAGCTCCGCTTACCTCACAAGGGTGTCTGTTGTGGGGAGGGGAAGGGAAAGGAGTTTGTAAGCTGCTCTGAGACTCTGAGTGAAGGGTGGGGTATGCATCCAATCTCTTCTTCTTCTTCCATTTGAGCAGTTTTGTTTTGCAGAATTTCCTGCTACAAGTAAAGAAATTTTTCCTCACTTGCTCCAGACACTATTCCAAAGCACCCTCTGGAAAGGTCTATATAAATGAAGCCAATTCCAAGAGTTCTATGAACATCACACAAAGAAATGGGACTCAAGGAAGGTCTATGAAGATTCCATTATTTCTTCAAAATTTGGATTCCACACCCACCAGTCAGGCTCTCTATAAAACTAGGTAGCTTCTAAATGAGGACCAGCAGCTGGCACCCCTCCCCCAATTGGATCAGCCCCCTCTGAAGGATGATTGGACAGTCACGTCCCTTCCAACACGTTGTCCAAAGCTGTTTATTTCGATTCCTGTTTACTACATTTATATCCCACCTGAAAGCCAGCGTGGTGTCATGGTTAAGATGGCGGACTCTAATCTGGATAACTGGGCTTGGTTCCCCACTCCTTCTCCACGTAAAGTCTGCTGGGTGACCTTGGGCCAGTCACGGTTCTTTTAGAACTCTCCCAGCCCCAACAGGTTGTCTGTTGTGGAGAGAGAAGGGGAAGGTGATTGTAAGCCTCTTTGAGACTCCTTCAGGGAGAGAAAGGTAAAAAGGTAAAGGTTCCCTTGCTCGAAAGCCAGTAGAATCCGACTCTAGGGTTGCGGTGCTCATCTCTGTTTCAAAGCCAAAGAGCCAGCGCTGTCCAAAGACGTTTCCATGGTCATGTGGCCGGCGTGACTAAACAGAGAAAAGCAGGGCATAAAAAACAACTCTTCTGCTGCTGCTGCTCCACCATCCCATGTGATGAGTGAACATGCAGATGGGTCATCTGCATAATGCTACTTTTGCTCTGAGCATGTGCAAAACCACCACCCAAGGTGTTTGTAAGCTGCTTTGGGACTCCTTAGGGTAGAGAAAAGTGGGGTGTAGAAACTCTTCTGCTCTTCCACCTGTCTCCCAGCATGGAACTCAAAGGAGCATATGCCATGTCCCCAGGAGGTCTCCCTTGCAGGCACAAGCCGAGTCCCTAAACCCCCCTAGTGTCACCAAGGTTGCTATTATCATGCATCTTCCAGCCATACTCTAGCAGTGATGGCCCTGCCCGGTCACCAGGGCCACAGACACATTGTGAGCAATGGAAACTTTGCACTCCTTCTACACCACCCAGGCTTCTGAAGTCCATCTTTAGAGCCATGATGCTCCCTCCAGAATGCTGACACTCTGCCCCATGGAGTTCAGAGTCACCGATGACTTCAAAAACCCAGGCCACCTCTTCTCTCCTTTGCCCGAATCTCCTGAGTATGCAAGAAGAGTGGGGAAAAAAAATCTGGCTGGACATTATGTCAGAACTAATTTCTGGTCTCAGATATGCCCCTCATTTTGATGAGGTCATACGTCTTCCAAGAATAGATGCTTACAGTGTGTTCCTTTCCAGTTCTGAAGCAGATAGATGATGCACAGAAGACAACTGACAGCAGAAGAGCATGGTAATATTCTCGACAGAGAGCCAGAGTTTGGGGAAGGGAGGGGGGAGGTCAGTCTATGCGCTGTGCCATGACCAGGCTATTGATCTGGGGCTGCGGATTGGTTTTCATAAAGCAAGAAAATAAGATGCCTCCTTAAAAGCCCAGATTCCATCCCCCCGCAACGTGGGTGACATTTTAAAAAAACATTATTCTTTTGAGGATGCAGCATCGTCAGGTAGCTCTCGAGAGACATATTTTAAACCTGCTGTATCTTCATTGTTTCTTTCCCTTGGCAGCCGTCCAGGCTAGTGTGCAGCGCCAGGTGCCTCATCTCTCAGCACATCTGTACATCTTGTTCTTGGCAGAGTCCGATCCGCAGCACCGCCTGACCTTGATAACTGCTTTGTTTGAGAGAGAATTTGCATCCCATCTGATGCAGAAATGAACGTGTACGTAGGATGGCCATGCTCAGAACTCTGAGCCCCTCTCTTTGCACCATTCAGTCACTTCATTTACAGCTTGCCTTTCTCCCCAAATGGGACCCAAAGTGGCTTACATCCTCTTCCTCCCCTCGTCTGTTTTATTCTCACAACAACCCTGTGAGGTAGGTTAGGGGTGAGACTATGTAACTAGCCCAAGATCACTCAGCAAGCTTTCATGGCACCGTGGGTATTCGAGCCTGGGTCTCCTGGATCCTAGGTGAGTTAGACGTTTTCTAAATGAAATTAGATAATAAATTAAATGTGTCTTGAAAGTGAATAAGGATCAATTCATATGTAACAGCAGCAACTGCTGGAGGACAGCTCCGTGAATGAAAATGGCTATTGGAGATCAGGTATCCGGACAAGAAGAGAAGAAGAAGAGATTGGATTTATACCCCACCCTTCACTTGGAGTCTCAGAGCGACTTACAAACTCCTTTCCCTTCCCCTCCCCACAACAGACACCCTGTGAGGTCGGTGGGGCTGAGAGAAGAAGAAGAGATTGGATTTATACCCCACCCTTCACTACCCAAAGGTGTCTCAGAGCGGCTTACAAACTCCTTTCCCTTCCCCTCCCCACAACAGACACCCTGTGAGGTGGGTGGGGCTGAGAGAGCTCTGGCAGAAACTGCTCTTTTTCAAGGACAGCTGTGCCAGAGCTTGTGACTGACCCAAGGTCACATCAGCAGGTGCAAGTGGAGGAGTGGGGAATCAAACCCGGTTCTCCCAGATTAGAGTCCACACACTTAACCACTACACCAAAATGGCTTTCTGAGCATGGAGCGTACTTATTATTTGACTAGTAGGCCTCCACATGGGTTACAAAGTGATAAGCAGCAGGGCTCTTGTGAGATTTCTCCTGCCCCCTCCCCAGAAACTTGGAGATGGTCTTTTGCAAAGGAAGCCTGCCTATCGCCTCCTCATGGTAGCAGACTGAGGGGGACATCTCCCTTGCCTTGGACTTGGGAACATCTCTAGAGATGGGCATGAACCTGCTCACAGACGAAAGTTGGTGATGAATCTTGGCTGGTTCATGTTTCGCGAAGTCAAGTTCATGGCAGGTCACCCGGTACAAACTTTTCATGAGTCTTCATACTGCTCGTGGAGGTTCGTGCCGGTTTGTGAGCTGAGACATTTCCAGACCGTCTCTGCTCAATCAAAATGTTTACAGAATTCCAAGCAACAACCTGGAGGGCATATAGAGGAGATCCCCTGTGATTTTGATGTCTCTACCTTGCACAGGATCCATTCTAGACATTCCTGAATCTTGGTCATTTTGGCACGCACAGGTTCAGGAGGTTCAGGAGTATATAGGACAGATCCTGTGAAAGCTAGAGACACCAAACTTGTAAGGGATCTCTGACTGACTTTCCTCTATCTGCTCTCCAAGTTCGGTGATGATTAGATTTACGGGGTCCGAGTTACTTACAACCCTCCCAAAGATGCGACTCTAATCTGATGAATCCTAACACTCTCTGGGGGCACCTTCTTTGGGGGGCCATTACTCAACCCCCGTGAATCAAATCCTCACCAAACTTGGAGAGCAGGTAGAGGAGAGTCAACTGGAGATCTCCTGTGTGTTTGGTATCTCTAGCACCTGGGGGGGCCTTCTACTGCCTCACAAACCTCACAAATCAAGCCAGTTTGTGAGGCTGCTAAAAATTTGTGATGGTCCGTGGTTCGTGAACAGGGTACATCACGAACCGCAAACTGAACTGCATTTTCCTGGTTCATGCCCATCTCGACACATCTCTGCATCTATTGAATATCCAGACAGCAGTCTGAGACTACCGCTCTGCTCAGCCAAGTTCGAAGATTTCTTCCAGCCTTCTTCCAATTTAATGGCTCTTCTGCTGGAAGCTAGAAGAAGGTTTCCAACTCTACCAAGCAGTTTGGTTGGATAAAGGATGGTGACATTAGCAAAACCAGCAAAAGAAATGGGGAATGAGAAGGGGGGACCCAGAAACACCAGAAACACTTTTGTGCACACTCTAGCAAGCTGCACACTCCTTCTCACATGGCTTAATCATAAAGTAATAACTGCCATGGCAACACGAGTGACAGAAAACCAGCCTCTCATTACGAAAGTACTCGCCAGGCAAAGGGAAATAACAATGGTGCTTCTGTTTATATAATCCAAAAGCCTCCCCCAGGTCACTGAGACAGTGCAAAGACTGACAACAACCACTGTGCAAAGGAACCTTATCAACACACTCCAGTTTGGTGGCAAGATGGATATAATACCACTGGGAAGATAATGTCCACGTCACTTACATTATCTGCCACCTCACTCTCTCCCATCTTTCTCCCTCCCCATTGCCCTTGTCAAACTTTCAGTGAGCACTATAAATTACCTAGGAATAAACATCTGCTGTGATTATTTTTGAAGGTTACTTTTAAGTTTGGATTAATTACAATACCAATATTAAAATGTGGTATGTTTCCCCCCTGGATTAATGTATGAATGTGTATCTCCAATCAGTACTTGAGTTGTTGTAGAAGAAGGAACTCATAGGAAAGGCTTTTCTCCTAGATTAAAAAAAACACCTCTAGAAATGTTGGTCGTTCATGCTATAGTGACTAATATGTACAAAGTTACATACCAACTTCTTATTTACTCTTTACTTAGACTTCTGACTACTAGGTAATACTATGCAGTCTCGCTTCTGTTGACTCTGCACCTAGTGAATTACCCACAATCTAATATAATATAATAATACCATATTTCCCTT
>NW_015164702.1:295419-298436 GCF_001447785.1 Gekko japonicus
GATCAGATAAAAAGCTAGTTTTTATATTGTCCAAGAGGGCAAATAGCCATTTTTTGCTTCTCTAATATGAGGAATCCCAATACATTTTGAAACCCATTTTGCATCCACCACATCTAATCTAACTAACTCTAAAGCATCGTCTGGCATTTCTTTTACAAACGTAAACTGTATGCTTCAGGCTTTTCCGTCAAGTCCTGAGATCTCTTCTTCCTTCTTTGTTCTCAACATTCAGTCTGACAAAGAGTTTTGGAGAGCACAGAAGCTTGTGTAGCAATACATTTCCTCTGAATTAAAAGGTTGCTGTGCAGACAGGGCCGGATTTAGACTTGTTGAGGCCCTAAGCTATACAAACCCCAGAGGCCCCCTACTGTTTTAAATTACATCAGCTGGTCTCAGAAAAATTTAAAATATATATGCCTTTTTAATATTTGAAATCATTTTTATATTGTATTTTTATTTGAGGCCCCAGCAGATTGCGAGGCCCTAAGCTGTAGCCTATTTAGCTTATGCGTAAATCCAGCACTGTGTGCAGAATTCTTTTCCTTAACAAACCAACACAGCTACTTATAATCTTTGTCATTGTAACTTTTTTGTGATACTTTGATGTGCCAGCAGAGGGCATTGGAGAGTTATATGGACGTTACAGAAACATTTAAATTGAATAAAAATCACTCATTATCTAAAGCAGGACAAATATCTGCTACTCATCTTATGTGGAATCAAAGCTTGTAAAAGAGGCCTTAGAACCTGGGGGAAATGGGAAACATACATGGAGGTCTAGTGCCCTACTGTTTTTGAATTTCCCCCCAGTTGGGAATAAGAAAGATCCAAATTCCTGGACAATTTTCTCACCCATCAGAAAATGTCAGTCTAGGGTGGGGTGTTTTTTTTTTGCTTACTGTATTTTTCTGCCTTGTAAATGGCTTCCTATAAGTACCCCCAATCTGTTCAATGTCTCAACAAAGCAGCTATTAATGGAGTATTTTAATACCCTCTATTGAGAAGGGGGAAAATCCCTGTTCGTTGTTTCAGGCCGTGCTGTATTTTGAATGAATGGTACCAACCTTCAACACCTGCACATCCATTTCAAAACTGTGTTCACCCTCATAAGGAACAGGTGTGTCGTTTCAAGCATGGATACAGCCAGATCCTTAGTTTCAGAAAGCACAAATGTTTCTCCTTGCATTTCAAAGCATTGATTGCTGGGTGCAACCAAAACAAACAGGGGCTTTCCTAAAATCGAAAGATCAGAGAGCCATACACATCCCATGCAAACTGACCTGTACCATTCTGAAACTCCTCTTCCTTACCTGCTGAGCAGAGAAAGGGGGGAAAATTTCCTGCGTGGTATGGAGAGAAGAGAACGCAAGCAAGCGGGAAGTCTGTTTGCCACTCAACGAAGCTGAAATATTAAAAGAGAGTGGAGTGTCATGCTTATAACCTCCACGTGATTATGATAATTCTTGCCTGTCAAAAGCTCTCCCCTGTGGAAATGATAAGCAAAATGTCCACAAGCTTCTGCCTGCGGGGCAGCTTTTAAACTTCACATCCGTCAACAAACCACCAATTTTGTGCTGGGTCGCTGCAGGAACGGAGAGAAATGATTTTTGCGTAACCTACATACAGAAGTAGGAGCTGTGGTGGCTCAAGTGGTTAAGACGCTGAACTGCAGGCTGCGGAAGGTCAGTAGTTCAGCAGTTCGAGACCCGGGTGCCGCATGATGGAGTGAGCTCCCGTCTCTAGTTCCAGCTCCTGCCAACCTAGCAGTTCGAAAGCAAGAAATTGCAAGTAGATAAATAGGTACCACTTCGGTGGGAAAGTAACAGCGTTCCGTGCGCCTTGGTGTTTAGCCATGCCGGCCACGTGATCACGGAAACATCTTCGGACAGCGCTAGCTCTTCGACTTTGAAATGGATATGAGCACTGCAACCCTAGAGTCGGACTCGACTGGCTTTCGAGCAAGGGAACCTTTACCTTTACCTTTTACATACAGAAGCAGGGGGAGGGAAGGTGGCATGGTGTAGACTTAATCTTGTCAGCTAAGCAGTCTTGGTACTTGGATGGGAGACCACCAAGGAAGGCTCTGCAGAGGAAGGGAATCCACCTCTGCTTCTCACTCAACCTTGAAAGCCCCTTGCTGGAGTTGCCATAAGTCATTTGTGACTTGACAACACATATGTACCTACAGAAGCTGGACAGAATGAAGAACCCAAGACTGCAGCACTGTAGCAAATATTCTCCAGATTTCAGCTCAAAACCAGCCATTTTATTAGGGGTAGAAATATTTTTTCCCACAAAGTGTCATAGTTTGAGTATTCACTGGTCCCCCCCCCAGTCCCTTGTTCTGTATGGTGAACGCTGCTTTTGTGCCCTTCCTACTGGATACTGCTTCTTTTCTTTTCCGGTATTAGTCCCATGGGTGATCCCAGCCAGTTGGGGAGACAATGTCACTGGCTGATTTATCTACATGATGCTGTCAGGGAGGGTAAATGAAGTCAGTTTGGTGTAGTGGTTAAGTGCCCGGACTCTAATCTGGGAGAACCAGGTTTGATTCCCCACTCCTCCACTTGTACCTGGCTGGATGACCTTGGGCAAGCCATAGTTCTGTCAGAGCTGTTCTTCCAATGACAGTTCTAGAAAGAGCTCTCTCAGCCCTACCTACCTCACAGGGTGTCTGTTGTTGGGGGGGGGAAGGGAAAGGAGTTTGTAAGCCGCTCTGAGACACCGAGTGAAGGGTGGGGTATAAATCCAATCTCTTCTTCTCTCTTCTTCTTCAACCCAGAGCAAGGGCAAGCAAAGACAATGGAAATGAAGAGGCAACACCTTCCTTTCATTTATATAGGTGACACTGGTATCCTGCCTTTCTCAAGGTGGCAGACAAGATTTAAAGTTCTACCAGTATGAAGTAGAAACCCGAGGGCCGGCAACTCCCTCAGCAATACAATAACATTACTGTCAGGTGTTCACAGATCAGCTGTGGTGATCTCCCTGCCAGCCACAGAGATGTTTTCAGCAGG
>NW_015164702.1:298450-298760 GCF_001447785.1 Gekko japonicus
GGATGATTGAAAGATTGTGGAAAGTGAGAGGCATTTTTTGACATTGCTAGAAATATTTGCGAAAAAAATTGAACTATTGTGGCTTGGCTATATAAATGCCTGTTGACAAACTCACTGATACTTACAGACAACTGATAAGAACATAAGAACATAAGAGACGCCAATGTTGGATCAGGCCAAAGGCCCATCCAGTCCAACACTCTGTCACACAGTGGCCAAAAATACCAGGTGCCATCAGGAGGTCCACCAGTGGGGCCAGGACATTAGAAGCCCTCCCACTATTGACCCCCCCCCCCCACCCACAAAGACA
>NW_015164702.1:299051-313558 GCF_001447785.1 Gekko japonicus
CCATGCATAATCTTATAAACTTTGATCATGTCACCCCTCAGTCGTCATTTCTCCAAGCTAAAGAGCCCTAAGCACTTTAACCTTTCCTCCTGAGTCAGTTTTAAGATTTTTAATTTTTTAAAAAAATTATACCCCACCTTTTTACTTTCATAAGGGCCACCAAGGCAGCTAGCAAATTAAAAACATGCATAATTACTATTACTATCATCAACATCGTGGTAATGTGAGGGCCCTTTATGAGACTGAGCCCTAGTGCCGTGGCAGGTAGAAGTACTGCTGAACTTCCTCTGAACAGTGTTTCTTTACTACTATAGTTGTTCATGGCACCAAGACTCTGGAATGTGAACTCAATGACTACTATCCTCTGAATGTTTTGGAAGAAAAGGCTACAATTCCAGACATCACTTGATGTTGTATTAGTAAAAAAAAACACTGTTCGGAGGAAGTTCCAATGAAACGATACGTCATCCCAGAGAAGATCGTTAACAACTTTGAACCTACTTTGAAATTTTCTATGATGACATGATTCTGTATTGACTGTCTTGTGAACACTGAATATATTCTGTATCATTTGGATATTAGCGTCTCCTTTGCAGTTTCCTTTGGGCCCAGGCTAACGCCTATAGGATAGAGCCAGGGCTCTTTTTGTAGAAAAAGCCCAGCAGGAACTCATTAGCATAATTGGCCACACCCAACAGCAGAAACTCATTAGCATATTAGGCCACACCCCTGACAGCATAGTACATTAGGCCGCACCCACATGTTACCAGAATTGTGGTCATCCAGCCACACCCACTTTTTGCTTCTTATTCTGTTTACCTTGCTTGTTGTCAAAACCCAGGGCTTTTTTTGTAGCAAGAACCCCTTTGCATGTTAGGCCACACACCCCTAATGTAGCCAATCCAAACGAGTTTCTGCTGCTATTATGCTAATGAGTTCCTGCTGGGCGTGGCCAACTTGGGAGCCAGCCGGAACTCCGTTCCTGTGCGTTCCTGCCCCAAAATAGCCCTGGATAGAGCTAAAATACACATACAAAAACATAAAAATTGAAAACATTGGGCGGGAAGGATGGATCACTGAGGGAATGCCAAATGAAACAAAAAAGCCTTCACCCTCTGGTGGAAGCTGGCAAGGGAAAAAGATCGACGAGTCCCCCTTGGGAGAGAATTCCAGTGTCTTGGTGCCATGAACGAGATGGCCCTCGCCTGGATTGTCAGTTGCCTAATCTCAGAAAGCAGCAGCACCCGAAGTGGAGCCTCAGAGATGCCTGCAGGTTGGGCAGGGTCATGAAGAAGTAGGTATGTTGGTTATCAACCTTTTGAGTCCTTTGTCCCACTAGTCTATCAAAGAATCTGAGTCACACCATGATAGAAACACAAATCCCCCTTTCCCCCCGAAAAGGCTATTTACATGATTATAAGCATCCTGTTATTACTACTAGCATGCCAAATGCACAGGTGAGCAATCAGGGGCAAGTTTATGCATGGGATAGAGCAGGTCGAGAAAGAAGTACTTTCCCCCCTTTCTCACAATACAAGAACTCATAGGCACTCAATGAAATTGCTGAGCAGTCAGGTTAGAACGGATAAAAGGAAGTACTTCTTCACCCAAAGAGTGATTAACACATGGAGTTCACTGCCACAGGAGGTGGCGGTGGCTACAAGCATGGACAGCTTCAAGAGGGAATTGGATAAACATATGGAGCAGAGGTCCATCAGTGGCTATTAGCCACAAGGTCTAGATAGGAACTCTCGGTCTGGGGCAAGTGATGCACTGTATTCTTGGTGCTGTGGGGGGGCAACAGTGGGAGGGCTTCTAGTGCCGTGGCCCCAATGGTGGACCTCCTGATGGCACCTGGTATTTTTGGCCACTGTGTGACAGAGTGTTAGACTGGATGGGCCATTGGCCTGATCCAACATTGGTTTCTCTTATGTTCTTATGTTCTTAAGTAGGGTTGGCATGAGACAGTACATGATACTGAAAGACAGCAAATTTTTGTTAAGTGTTATCAAAACCCTGCATCACACCCAGACCACTTCTGTATCTCACTGGTGGTATGCAGACCACCAGCTGAGAACAACTGATCCACATCACACAATTGTGGCATTCAGTCACACAATAGTGGCTCAGAAAAATAAGAGAAGCTTTGTCTACCATTGCTGATCTACCCAAACCTCCTGTAAGAAGGGAGGTTGATTAGCCTTGCTGGACAGGGGCACATTCAGGGACTAGAGAAGTTTGGCACTCAACATAAATGCATATTCCTCCTTCAAATGGAACCTAATTGGTCCATTGAGCCCTGTGAGGTTTATTCTGACCAGCTATGGCTCTTTAAGGTCTCAGAAAAGAATATATCTTTCCCAGTCCTGGTGACTTAGGTTGAAATCGGGGCCTTTTGTGTACAAAGGGCTGGGCGTCTATGAGCAGTTCTCACCCCTCCATGAAAACACATTTCATGATGGTCTCTGAAAATGGTGCAGGGGAATGGAAGGAACGTCTTGGCGACATATTGGCATTGACCAATAGGTGCCTGCGACATTAATACAGTTCCTTTTACCCTAGCATGGAAACCTGAGCATTCATGATTGCTGGGGCAGCAATGGCTGTTTGCTGAGAATTTTGATTCCTGGTCAGAAGGTGGGCAAAGAGCAGGGTTGCCAGATCCAGCTGGGGAAACGCCTGGAGATTTGGGGGGTGGAGCCTGGGGAGGTGGGGTTTGGGGAGGGACCTCAGTAGGGTATAATGCCATAGAGTCCACCCTCCAAAGCAGCCATTTTCTCCGGGGGAACTAGCCTCTGTTGTTCGGAGATCAATTGTAATAGTAGAAGATATCCAGGTGCCACCTGGAGACTGGCAACCTAGCAAAGAGTGATTTCATCAGAATGGCACTCTCTGAGGAGAAACACAATGTAGCTGCTTCAGGGACCACTGTGAGAAGCAGGGTGCCTGGAAACACCACTCCACAAAAACAGCATCAGCCACCTGGAAAACTGGAATTTCCTTGTGGCTGGTAAGCAAATGTGGCATCCTGGCTGCAGGTGCAACTGGATAGGGTTTCAAGACATATTTATAGCAGCTCAGCTCTGGAACCCAAACAAGGCAATCAGGGACATGCCGCACAGGACTGACCAGGAGACGTGGCCCCTTGAGCTGTGGCGAACCCTCATGGATACCCGTGAGTTAACAGCAAGTTGTTCATTGTGATATTCTGATGAAATACACAAGGGAAGTGAAAGGTGCATTGCACACAAACAGATGTTCAGGAGGGCATTTTTATAAGGGGATTTGAACTGTAGTACAACGGAACAGCCCCAGAGGCCAGTTTTACAAGGGCATAGAATGGTAGTATATTGCAATGTTTATTGTCTGTATCACCTTGCTTTTACTGCACCATCTCTGTAACACTTTTTTTGCATTATGGTCTGTTGTGCCTCAGACAGTTCTGTTTGTTTGCACTGCCTTCCCTTTCTGTAATCCTGGTCCACGTGCATTGCTTCTTGGCGATCTTTTGTTATCTGATTGAACACTGTTCTATATTTTGCTATCAAGCCTCAGCAAGAAAGACGCACTATAAATGAAGCAACGTACATAAAGGAATTTTTTTTTTAAGAAATAGGCTTTTTATGCTTACACCGTCCTGATGCTGAACTTTATTGTCAGATTTTATTGCTTGTGGATAGGACACGAAGGTTGCACTTAACATTTCCTCCTGATTAGGGATAGACTCACCTTGACCTGGATAGCCCAGGCCAGCCAGATCTTGTCGGATCTCAAAAGCTAAGCAGGGTCATCCCTGGCTAGTATTTGGATGGGGGACCACCAAGGAAGTCCAGGGTTGTGGCATGGAGGGAGGCAATGGCAAACCGGCTCTGTTTGTCTCTTGGCGTGAAAGCCCTACGGGTTGCCAGAAGTCAGCTGTGATTTGATGGCACTTTCCACCAACACCACCACTCACACATTGCTTTTATGTGAATGGTTGGGGCTGCTGTAGCTCAGTGGTTAAGATGCTGAACTGCCGACCGGAAGGTCAGTCGTTCAGCAGTTCGGGACCAGAGTGCCGCATGACGGAGTGAGCTCCCGTCTCTGGTTCCAGCTCCTGCGATCCTAGCAGTTCGAAAGCACGAAATTGCAAGTAGATAAATAGGTACTGCTTTGCTGGGAAGGTAAGAGCGTTCCGTGTGCCTCGGCATCCAGTCATGCTGGCCACATGACCACAGAAACATCTTCAGATAGCGCTGGCTCTTCGGCTTGGAAACGGAGATGAGCACCGCACCCTACAGTTGGATTTGACGGGCTTTTGAGCAAGGGAAACCTTTACCTTTAACGTGAATGGTTAGGAAATGTGGAAATTTCCAGAGGCATACATACAATCCAACTGGATGCTGTTTTTCATGGAAATATGGAAGTTGCTGCCTGATGCGGCCACCAGGGCTATGTACATCTCATCCTAGTGGGATACTACAAACAACATTATGAATGGGGAATGGAAGCAGGGCTGGATTTCGTTCTCCTGCCTCTCTCCTCCACTGACCGTTTCCCCCAGTTTGGCACAACAATAGTCACAAGGCTCATCCCAAGCCTCACAGAATACTGTCTGAAATCCATTGGCTTGCCTTCCTCACATCTTGAGCCTGTGATCGATGTAGCCTGGAGCAGTGTTCCCTCCAAGCTGGGTTAGCGTGAGCTAGCTCACAGTTTTTTAGCCTCCAGCTCACACATTTTTTGTCTTAGGTCAGGAAGGAGGGCACCAGAGCAAACTAATTTATGCAGTAGTCAAATCGCTCGTTCACAACTTCAGTGCCAGTAGCTCACAAAGTAGAATTTGTGCTCACGAGACTCCACAGCTTAGAGGGAGCACAGGTCTGGCGATCAGCTGTAATTCCAGCAGATCTCCAGCACACACCTGGAGGATGGCAACCCTAGCTGTGGGGAGGGGGAAATTGAACCCAGAGCAAAGAACCCATGTCGAAACAGCCAATATTCTTGGGAAGCAAAGCCTTTCCCCAAGGGATCCTCCTTCCCAAGTTTTCTGGCAGAGGGCAGAAAGCATCTCTGTTTTAAATGCCATTACATCTCTACCTTGCAGAATTGGCACAAGAAGGTGGAGATGTTTCCTCCTCCATTCGCAAAAGGAGATGGGTCTGTGCCCACCACACTCCATTATTTAAGCCATTTTCCTTCCATGGTGATGATATTGGAGCCTGGCTGGGAGAAAACATTCATTGCACAGTACAGCTGTTAACCCACATTGACCACGTGTCAGATTATGCACATACGACTGTCCTCACGTGTGCAGGATCTGAATTAAACCCTAGTGGCTCTTTTGGTGCAGGGGTTAGGAGCACAGACTCTAATCTGGGAGAACCAGGTTTGATTCCCCACTTCTCCACATGCAACTGCTGGTGTGACCTTGGGTCAGTTACAAGTTCTTTCAGAGCTGTTCTCTCAAGGGCAGTCCTCAAGAGAGCTCTCTGAGCCCCATCTACCTCGCAATGTTCCCTCTAAACTATGGAGCCATGTGAGCAAAAATTCTACTTTGTGAGCTACTGGCATTAAAGTTGTGAGCAGGAGATTTGGCTGCTGCATAAATTAGTTTGCTCTGGAGCCATCCTTCCTGAGCGAAGACAAAAATGTGTGAGCCGGAGGCTAAAAAAATGTGAGCTAGCTCATAGTAACTCATCTTAGACAAAACGCTGCTCACAGGGTGTCTGTTGTGGGGAGGGGAAGGGAAAGGAGACTGTGAGCTGCTCTGAGACTCCTTCAGGTAGTGAAGGGCAGGGTATAAATTCAATCTCTTCTTCTTTTCCTAAGAGAATACACAGCTTCTGGTTACACTTTAAAAAGGGGGGGGGGATAAGAGGGGAAAAAAATACTTAAACAGAGAATAACTTTATTGCCCTAGCCGTGTTACATAATAATAAGGAAAAGTGAACCAACAGCAATGTAAGAAACTGAACCTGACCTGTACAGCTGCAATTTCCTTGTGGTAAACCAATAAACCATTTACTTTGCCAAATCCTAAACTAGTGCCCAATTACAGTTCATTGAACAATCCATTTCTGCTGTGTGACTCTTCTAGTTAAGCAGTCCTCCCCAGGAGAAGAGAAAGGTGCAGGGGTTATCCCAGAAGGAATGCAAAAATGCAAAGGGAAGCAGGCATAGGGAGCATGGGTAAGGGGAAACATGGAATGGCTAACAAGGAGAAGAATGGATGGGAGGCTATGGGAAACCAGAGAAGTGCAAAGCCCTTAGGGAGAGGATGAGCTAAATTTGGTGTAGTGGTCAGGAGCACGGACTTTAATCTGGGAGAACCAGGTTTTATTCCCCACTCCTCCACAAGCAGCTGCTGATATGACCTTGAGTCTCCAGCCCCACCTACCTCATAGGGTGTCTGTTCTGAGGAAGGATAGGGGAAGGGAAAGGAGACTGTAAGCCACTCTGAGACTCCTTCAGGTAGTGAAGGATGGGGTATAAATCCAATCTCCTCCTCCTTTTCTTGTTCTTCTAAATTTGGTGTTGCGGTTAGGAGCACAGACTCTAATTTGGGCAAATTGGGTTTGATTCCCCACTCCTCCACATGCAGCTGCTGGTGTGACCTTGGGTCAGTCACAAGTTCTCTCAGAGCTGCTCTCTCATGAGCAGTTCTCAAAAGAGCTCTCTCAGCCCCACCCACCTCATGTTGGAAAAATTGGCAAAAATAGTTAAATATTCAGAGATTGCAATGGATCTTTGCTTCACTGGAAAGGAGGCATTTTCTTCTATGTAAAAAACTTTATTTCTAAGGGAAGGGTTCCCAGGAAATCTACAAAACAACAAAGACACCTAGAACTACATCTTTACACTTTGACCACAGGGTCTACAACAATGGAGATTCTCTTTCTTCTTGACCCCTAGAAGGAAATCACCTGAATGCATTAACCAATGATTGTTAGTATATAGGCTTCAGTTTCCCTGGCTTTCTTCCCATTGGCTCTGTTCCAGGTTCTCCTTCAGATCAGCCTAAACAATAGCACACAAGGTAAACACACATTAACCCTATAATGACTGAGTTTTAGACCTTGCAACACACATATTTTCAAGACCTCACAGGGTGTCTGTTGTGGGGAGAGGAAGGGAAACGAGATTGCAAGCCGCTCTGAGACACCAAGTAAAGGGTAGGGCATAAATCCAATCTCCTCCACCTCCAGAGTGATCCCTGGTTTGCGTATAAAGAAGGGTTTTGGGAACGTGGTTGTATGTTCCTGCCTTAAAACTTTACGTGTCAGTGAAACTCAGAAACCTATGCTTGAGTGTTTAAGCAGAATATGAAATAAGGTCTTTCTCCTCAAAGTTTTTAAAACGTCTTGTTGAATAGCAGAAACACTTACTTGTTGGCAACAAATTATTGGGTGGTTTACCTCAGTTTTATTATCTGTTCACCTCATACATCCTCCACCTGATTCCACCTGACCTTTTCTCCTCCAAGTTAAATGAAACATTTTGTTTATTTTGAACTTTCAAAAGCCTCTTGTCTACCATTTCAAAAGCAGAGTATAAGAAGGTGATTTTGTCTCTTCCCTCACTTCCCTGGGCTGGCCCGCCATCTAGATATAAAATACAGAGCATCACTGCCCCAGACACAGTGTTCCAACCAGAGGTCATTTCGGGGGGGAACGCAGTTCCCCCGGGCGAGGTACGGGGGCGGGGCACATGACGAAGCCCCGCCCCCTGCTTCCGGCCCTCATTCAGCCAGGAGGAGGCAGGAGAAGAGGGAGGGTAAGTTGCTTCCTCCCTGCCTCTCCCCACGGGACCGTTGGGGGTGGGGTGTGTGGCCTTATGACACATTTCCGGTGATGTCAGGGGGTGTGGCCTTATGACACACTTCCGGTGATGTCAGGGGGTGTGGCATATACTAATGAGTTATGCTAATGAGTTCCCCTAGCTCTTTTTCTACGAAATGACCCCTGGTTCCAACTATTCCTTTTGGCTAAGAGCCCTTGATGGACCTCTGCTCTATATGTTTATCCAGTCCCCTTTTGATGCGAACCCCCTCCCCCCATTCGTCTACGAATTATTTAGCACCAGGTTCCCCACGGACGTGCAGTGCGCTCCAGGTGAAAGGTGGTCCCCTTCCAGCCGTGCTCCAGATCTTTGGTTTTAAACCAATTCCCTCCCCCCCACACACACACACATTCCACATGTTCAGACTCACACATATCAGCTTCTCACACAGCTGCAGTGCTTTTAAACAGAGACATTGGATAGGTCTCAGAGGCTGAATCCGTAGTTCTATCTGATCTTCATTACCATTTGCCTCCTTTCATTTCCCGTGTGTGTGTGTGTGTGTGTGTGTGTGTGTGTGTGTGAGAGAGAGAGAGAGAGAGAGAGCTTTGTAGTATTGTGATTGGGGGTCGGGGAGCTTCCCCTTAAACTTTGGCATCTATGCCTAAGGTTGCCAGCTCTGGGTTGGGAAATATCTGGAGATTTGGGGGCGGGAGCCTGGGGGGGCGGGGTTTGGGGAGGGGAGGGACCTCAGAAGAGTGCAATGCCCTAGAGGGTCTCCCCTGCAAAGCACCCATTTCCTCCAGTAGAAGAAGAAGAGATTGGATTTATACCCCGTCCTTCACTACCCAAAGGCATCTCAGAGTGGCTTACAAACTCCTTTCCCTTCCCCTCCCCACAACAGACACCCTGTGAGGTAGGTGGGGCTGAGAGAGCTCTTGACCAATGTTCCCTGTAAGCTGTGGAGTCTTGTGAGCAAAAATTCTACTTTATGAGCTACTGGCACTAAAGTTGTGAGCAAGCGACTTGGCTGCTGCATAACTTAGTTGGCTCTGGAGCCATCCTTCCTGAGCTAAGACAAAAATGTGTGAGCTGGAGGCTAAAAAACTATGAGCTAGCTCACACTAACTCAGCTTAGAGGGAACACTGCTCTTGACAGAAACTGCTCTTTTTTCAAGAACAGCTCTTATCTGAACTACGGCTTGCCCAAGGTCATCCAGCAGGGTGCAAGTGGAGGAGTGGGGAATCAAACCCAGTTCTCCCAGATTAGAGACCGTACACTTAACCACTACACCAAACTGGCTCTCTACTGTCTGGATATCAGTTGTAATGGCAGCAGATCTCCAGGCCACACCTGGAGGTCAATAACCCAATACTATTCCCCCTCCCCTGTATTTTGGAATACCTCCTAAAATCGGCCAAGCTGCCTCTTACCTGTACCAACTTCACACACCCAAACTCCGTAGAGCCCTCTCTTTGGCGAGATTCAATGTATTACCTTCGGCCTTATTATCTGGCTGCTTTCAGGGTGTGCCCTTTTCTGACAGATGTTGTCCATGCACAAATGATAATATCGAAACGATTTCCCTAGTCTTGTTCCAGTCCCCCTTCTACCATGCACTACGACTGAAATTTCTAAATTTTATTTTGGCTCAATTAGAAGAATATCCTGATTCCCTAAAGATCCTTATTCTTCTTGATAACCCAAGCCTTGAGATAATGGAAACTGTTGCTAAATTTCTTCATGGTGCCATTTCTATTCACCATTTATTTAATTGATGGGTATACTTACTTGGTAATTCCTCGTTTCTGTATTTTGCAAGTATTATTCTATGCTGTGGTTGTTGTTGTTTTTGTTGTATATGGGTTTGCAAGGGTTACATGCCAATAAAGATAACTGGATTGATTGACTGATTGATACTATTCCCCCTCCTAATCTAGTGGGCAAGTAGGCCAAGCAGGTCATAAAGCGAGCCTCTTTCCCCAGCGTTTTCAGCTGCAAATCAGTCTATGTAAGCAAAGCCTTGGACTCTTCCTCCCGGAGCAGGTCCGTTCCCTATCAACAGGGGAGGGGGGAAAATGTTAACAAAGATTGAATCCCCCCCATCCTCTCTATCCTGCCTTACAGTTTATGCAAGCCAAAGGTTTGCCTTTACCTAGTGTGAAGTGAGCGCAGTCCCAAAGAATGAAATAACTTAGACAAACCCAAGGCTCTTGTTTGTATAGGATCCTAAAGCCTTCCCAAATTTGCTGAACTGGAGGAATGACTGGCACAAAGTGTTAATGCTTTATCTGCCTGCCTGCCTGCCTGCCTCTCCTTTCTCCCCCGTGGGGATGCAGAGTGGCTTATATTGTTCTCCTCTCTTCCATTTTATCCTCACAAGAACCCAATGAGGTAGGTTAGGCTGAGAGAGTGTGATTGGCCCAAGGTTACCCAGCGAGCTTCCATGGCACAAGTGGGGATTTGAGCCTGGGTCTCCCAGCCCCTGACCAACACTGGCTGCACACAGGAACACCAATTAGCAGGGCTATTTTTGGGCAGGAACGCACAGGAACGGAGTTCCGGCTGGCTTCAGAGTTGGCCACGCCCACTACAGCCAAAGCCTCTGCGTGCCTGGCTACAGAGGGAAGGCCTGGAGAGTGACCCTCCCGAGTGACTCCAAGGCAGGCGGGCCAGGGCCCCCCCCAGAAGGATCAGGGAGGCATCTAAATGCCTCCCCGTGCCTTCCCTGGCCTGTCCAAGGGCTGGCTTGCCCGAGCAAACCAAGGGAAAGCACAGGGGTGTGGCCTAATATGCTAATGAGCCACACAGGGGTGTGACCTAATATGCTAATGAGTTCCTGCTGGGATTTTTCTACAAAAAAAGCCCTGCCAATTAGAATGATGGCAGTTTGGCAGGAATTTCAGCCAGCTGTTCCGGCAGAACAAGGCCCTCGTCAGGCACATATCTGCTGACTCCCTCTTTCCTACTGCTCCCTTTCCTGCCTCCCATTACCCAGGGAATACAACAGTGAGACGCCAGGGTCAGTTAAAATACAGAACGTTGACTGTACTTTCATGTCGGATCCTTCGCAAACGTGCGTCTGCACGCCCCTCGTGTGTCCCAGAGCAAACTTCATTCCTATAGAATGACGGCGGGGCCTCAATCGCGTTGAATGTATGCATGCATTTGCATTTATTCCTATCCCGTTTTCTCCCCAGTTGGGATTGAAAGCAGCTTAGAACATCAGTCACACCTCCTCCATTCGGTCACAACAACAAGCCTGTGAGGTAGACCAGGCTGAAGGTTTGTGACAGGCCCAAGGTCACCCAGTAAGCTTCTGTGGTAGAAGTGAGGATTCAAACTGGGGTTGCCAGGATCCTAGTCTGCCACTGTATCCACTACACCACACTGGTTCTCCACACACTGTCCACTATACCACACAGTTGATCAGACCAGCATTTCACATGGGGGCAAGCAACACATGCAGCTGCTTTATACTGAATCAGACTTTTTTGTCCATCAAGGTCAGTGCTGTTTCCTCAAACTGGCAGGGTCTCAGGCAGAGGCCTTTCCCATCACCTACTGCCTGATCCTTTTCACTGGAGATGCCAGGGATTGAACCTGGGACTTACTGCATATCATGAAGATGCTCTACCACTGAGCCCCAGCTCCTCCTCAGGGGACAGGATGTGCACCTTAAAAACATTCCCCAGGATCCTGGGCAACGCACATGGGTTCCTTTGTCTTTTAAAATGGTCCTTAGGAGGCAGAAAGTTGATAGACGTTGACGTTACGGTTGTTTGAGCCAGAAGCAATATGAAAAAAACCCCGCAAAATCATTCTGCAAGAGCTTCCCTTCCTTTTTTATGTGTTAAAAGTTTGACACCTGTGCTCTACCCGAACCTTTGAAATAGCCACACCTCTCCCCTTCCAGTAAAGTTATATAGTAAACCACCGTCTTAATTGTGCCATTGCATATAGATGAGCTGGCAACTAGTTTGATCTAACACATACCGAAGGGAGTCTCAGGTTCCTTTCCATTGGCTGCAGCAGCCAGTGGACCACAGTAGCAAAGGATTTCACAGCCACTGTGGTCCCACAGGCTAATCCCTGGGTAAAGGTAGGTGACTTCTTTCTTCTCTCCCCTACTCTGCAGTGTTTCTTACTACTTAGCATGGAAGGTAAGAGGAAATTCCATGTGGCCTTCTTGATAGAAGATCTGTTTCTCCCAGCGATTTCTAGAAATACCGTGAATTGTACTGTGCTTTCCATATGTTGCCTTGCTTTAAGTTGTCTCTGCTTTGGGATCTGTCAGACAGAAAGAAGGGTGAACACATAAACACATAAGCTGTGTTATACTGAATCAGACCATTGGTCTATCAGCATCAGTATTGTCTAGTCAGATTGGCAGTGGCTCCCCAGGGTCTCAGGCTGAGATCTTTCACATCACCTACAGCCTGGTCCTTTAACAGGGGATGGCAGGGGTTGAACCTGCGCCCTTGTGGCATACTAAGGGTGGAAAGGCCATGTGAGATAATGCTGGACTCAGACTTGGGTCTCAATCCCTGTTCATCCATGTAATTCACAAGGAAATCGAGGGCCACTCCTTTTCTCAAAGCCTAAATCAAGAGCTCATTTAGCATAGATTTCAGAGCACCAGGACAGAACAGGAAATCTACATTCTGGGTGAGCTGGAACTGCGCTCTCTCTCTCTCCCCCAACCCAACCTACCATGCAAGGTTGTTGCAAGGGGAAAAATTGGTTGCTCCCCATAAATGCCACCCTGGTTGGGGGGGGCACACAGCTGCAAGGTTAAGCACCTCTCATGCATTCTCTGGTAGGGATGTCTTTGAACTTTGAACACAATGCAATAAGAAAACAGTACGACATACAGTATCAAAACTGGATTACAAGAGCACAAGAGCAGAGAATGCAGTAAACACAAGGCAATAATACCGTAAAGAGCAACCCCACACCATTTACAAAAGCAGCCTCCTGAGCTATTCCATGTCACTACAACCATATTTCCTTCAATTCCGTTTTCTGCATTCAGTGGAATGACAAAAGCATGGAAGCCTTCCGGATGCCCTCTGGCAGGTGGGTGCCACCCAGCTTTTCAACCCACATAGGAACCAAAAGTGGCTAACAACTTCATCCCCCCGTTCTCCATTTTATCCTCACCCCCACCCCCACAACAGGTAAGTCAGGCAGAGACAGAGAGAGGGTGATTGGCCCAAGGTCACCCTGCAAGCATCATGGCAGAGAGGGGAATCTAACCTGGGTCTCCGATACTCTCATCTGGCAATCTAACCACTACACCACTTTGTCTCATTTCAGTCTTCTTTGGGGTGTCCAAGGGCAAAGTTGAGTTGGAAAGTATGCATCTTTGATAATCTTCCGAGTGTTACAGTTTGTTCATTTTTTAAAAAAATTGCAAATGGATATTTTACATCCCCTGAGCCACCGATATTGACCTTGTGGCATTTCACAGTCTTTCTTGGTGCATTTGGGTGTTCTTGGACTCTTAGGAGGGCCAAGAGTCCTCAGGATGTAGGTTCCATGGAGTTCTTCCAAAGTTCCACCGTGGCCAAATGCATTTCAATTAAAATGGTGAAGGTTCTTAGTGCCCCATGCGGCAAAAAGTTATTAACCACTGCCCTCGTGATTGCAAATGCAAAGTGTATCTTTGCATCTCTTTTGCTTAGCCGCCTCTCCCCCATCAGTGACCGATTTGATGGGTCGATAACTCACTCAATGTAGCTTGAAAAACAGCAATGGTTGGCAAAGACAATTACACACTTAACAGCAAAATAATTAAAAGTTGTTTTTTAAAGATACAGAACAATACGGGGACCAGCTAAAGAAAGTTTAATTAAGTTGTGCTCTGGTTGGCCCTTTTTCTGTCAAGGATTTTTCCTCAAGAACAACGGAGGGTTTCAAAAGTTCTTCCGAAAACAATTAACTGGCATTGCAACAGGCCATGCTGTGGAAGGCTTCACAGACAGTATTGCTGCAGATATGATATTTTCCTCATCGTGGTGGGGGTGGAAAGAGGAGTCAAGTTGCAGCCGAGTTATGGTGACCCCTAGAGAATGGAGAGACTAAAGGTAGCAGGGCCTTGGAAAGAAGAAGTATGGACTAGGGGACTAAGCAAAACGAAGGGCTTAGTAAACGAGGGTTGGGAGCCATGCTCCCTCTAAGCTGTGGAGTCCTGTGAGCAAAAATTCTGCTTTGTGAGCTACCAGCATTAAAATTGTGAGCAGGCAAGTGATTTGGCTACGGCATAAATTAGTTTGCTCTGGACTGGAGCCATTCTTCTTGAGCTAAAAGGGTAAAAAACTGTGAGCTAGCTCACACTAACTCAGCTTAGAGGGTATACTGGTTGGGAGTGATCCAGAGCAGAGGTGTCAAGCTCTTTTGTTACGAGGGCCAGATCTGACATAAATGTCACTTTGTTGAACTGGGCCATGTGTGTCATAAAATGTAATAAGCCAGTTTGGTGTAGTGGTTAAGTGCGCGGACTCTAATCTGGGAGAACCGGGTTTGATTCCCCACTCCTCCACTTGCACCTGCTGATGTGACCTTGGGTCAGTCACAAGCTCTGGCACAGCTGTCCTTGAAAAAGAGCAGTTTCTGTCAGAGCTCACTCAGCCCCACCCACCTCACAGGGTGTCTGTTGTGGGGAGGGGAAGGGAAAGGAGTTTGTAAGCCGCTCTGAGACTCCAAGTGAAGGGCGGGGTATAAATCCAATCTCCTCCTCCTC
>NW_015164702.1:313576-343301 GCF_001447785.1 Gekko japonicus
TTCTTCTTCTTCTTCTTCTTCTTCTTCTTCTTCTTCTTATGTCAGGGACTGGAGATATAAACTGCATATAAAGGACTGCAGCTGGTAAGCTCTGAGTTGGTTTATCCTCACTGCAAAGCCCCATGGGCTGGGAGGGGGTTGCAGAGGAAAACCCACAAAGGCAGACTGAAGAGGCAGCAGTGCAGTGCTGGGCAGATGCTCCCACAATGCTTGACTGCTGCAGACGAGGTTGTTCCACCATGCTGAAGCCACCATGGAGTGGCTCCGCCCACTCCCCTCCTGCACTTCCTCCCTTGCATCAGTTGCTCATGGGCCACATGAGAGCCCTGGATGGGCTGGATCCAGCCCCCAAGCCTTATGTTTGAGACCCCTGATCTAGAGGGATAAGTAGAAAAGGTCAAGGGGGGAGGGGAGTCTGTGAAGTAAAGGAAACAGAGAGTGTCAATGGGCAGAGAGCAGAACTTAAGCACTAGGACATGGTTCCTGAAGTGAATGATCACCTATTGATTTGAAACTCCCAGCCAAACTTTGGGTAATAGTCCAAACGTAAGTTAACTCTAGTAACCTAAAAATGCACCCTACCCGCCCAATTCAACTGTAACAGCAACCTAAGATCCTAGAACAGCAAGCAGGACAAAACTTTTACAGAACATCCTACTCTCTCCCTACACACAACCCCCCAAACCGACTGTTACCTAACAAGAACTGTTTGTTCATACGACTGTGGGCCGATCCAACCATCTCTACGTCACCCCATCTGTTAATGATACATTTCCTCTTGCGTCCATTTCCAGAAAGCTAGATGACCCTCATTCAAAGTTACCATTCAGGCCCACTGGTAGAACCTGAGCTCTCATTGTGTGGGAGCTGCTGTTCTGGACCATGGAAAACTCTGGCCCGGAGTAGCAAGATTAACAGGTGCTGAAGCCCTCTCTCTGACCATTGTAACAGAGATGCCAAGGCAAGACGTGAAATCTCCCATATTACTGGTCCTTGATGCTGTTACTCTTCGGTCCCAGTTGACTGTGCAACCAGAAAAGAATTGCACAAAGCTCTAGGGAAAGTCTGGACTTGAATGGATACAGAACACCATGTTAGCCTGATGAAGGGGGGGAAAGTGCCTTTTGGCAAGGTGTGAATCTTCCGTTCCCATGGACACCCTCTTGATTTGCAGATCTGGTTCCTGCTCCAAAGCCATAAACGCTATTGTCTTTAGATCTCCAAACCAGATTAAGGGAGTAGGGTCACTTGCTCTTTCCATTCCAAGAATGCCGGGGTTCGCTGGGGATTTTCCATAGCTCTCCAAGTGGGTGCAATGGCGCGGTGTCTTCTCCATCCCACAGAGTCATGGGATACATTCCAGGGACGCACATGGTCCGTATGTGCAACGGCAGGCCCAGGCCAGCCTATTTCTAGGCAAGCATGAGATGCAGAACAAAGCAACACAACCAAACAGCAATCCCTGAATACATATTGCATAGGTATTCATGCTAGAGACACACATAAGCAGCATCACCACTATACAGAAATACAAACATAAGCTCATATCGTTACACACTTGATGACAGAATAGGGTTGCCTGCTCTGGGTTGGGAAACACTTGGAGATTGGGGGGGGGTGTCGAGCCTGTAGAGGGTGGGTTTGGGGAAACCCTCAGAGGGGTACAAGGCCACAGAGTTTACCCTCCAAAGCAGCCATTTTCTCCAGGGGAAAAGATCTCTGTCACCTGGAGATCAGTTGTCATAGCAGGAGATCTCCTGACCCTATGACAGAATTGCATGAGGTAATTTTACGTTAATCAATTTGTATGGCTAAGGGTTAGAAAAATGCAGGCACGGTGCTTCCTCTGTTTGCTTCGGTGGATTGGTGGCGACGTGTTTCTCTAGAAGCTCTGTTACCTGGACAGGGGGAAGATATTAAATGCCAAGCATTGAACGTTACTAACCTCCAAGTGGGGCCTGGAGTTGTCTGAGAATGACAACTGATTTCCGGACTACAGAGATCAGTTCCCCTGCAGAAAACAGCCTCTCCAGTGGGCAGACTGTGATCTACCATAGAGTCTAGAAGAAACAGAAGTCCCTTCCGAGGCACTGCCTCCAAATCTCCAGGAACCCCCCCCCAAGCAGTCCTAACAGAATACGACAGGCATCAAGTCATGCTGGGCCATGTTCGGTGCACATTTGCTCTTGTCCTGAGTGAATCCAGGTTCTTCCCTGAAATCTCCTTCCGATGTGAACCCCAGTGCACCACAGGTGGGTCTTGCTACATCAATGCACACCATAGCTCAGTAAAGCCACATAAGCACTGAATGCAGAAGGTCCCGGATTCCATTTCTGACAACTCTTGGTAAAGGCGTTTCCGACAGCAGATGATAGTGAAGACCTTGCTGTGCCAAATACTCTGGAGACCTGCTGCTAGTCAGAGGAGACATTCCTGAGCTAGATGGGCTAGACCAATGGTCTTATGCTGCATAAAGCAGCTTCATACATTCAAAACTGATTGGGAAATGGTCCTAGATGGGGCCCCGGGGCTTCATGTTCATTACTCTGAGACTTACCAGGAAACTAAATTCTCTCCCAGGGACCTAAGCACTCTAAGCATTAATGTTATTGTATACCAGATTCTGGGCAATCTGGGTGTAAACAGTAGAATTCCAATTCTTTTCCTTGTTAGCAAATCTTCTAGCCCAGATAGGAGAATGCAGTCTGGAGCCCGTCACACCAGTTGTTTCATGAATCTTCGGGTTTTCTCCAGGTTTCGTTCTTTAATTCCTGTCGACTCTGAGGCATGACTGTGTGGCTGTGCAGGAACCAATTCTGAGTTAATAGTTTACTCTTAAGATTCTTTGGGAAAAGGTAACAGGGGAAAGGAAGGGGAGAGGGAGATGGTGCCCATGAATCTAAATGTGTTCTGTACTTTCCAGACCTCAAGCATGATATGTAGCAGAGACCCAAAACTCCCTCTTCTGTTCTGTTTTCCCCCACGGCACTTTCACATACACTAAATAACACACTTTCAATCCACTTTCAGTGTACTTTGCAACTGGACTTTATTGTGTGAGATGGCAAAATTCATTTGCAAATGGTCACTGAAGTGGATTGAAACTATTATTTACAGTGGTCAAAGCAATGGTATTCCCAGTAGTCATGTATGGCTGCGAGAGTTGGACTATAAGGAAGGCCGAGCGCCGAAGACTAGATTCTTTTGAACTATGGTGCTGGAGAAGACTCTTGAGAGCCCCTTGGACTGCAAGAAGATCAAATCAGTCAATCCTCAAAGAAATCAACCCTGACTGTTCCCTGGAAGGCCAGATAATGAAACTGAAGCTCAAATCCTTTGGCCACCAAATGAGAAGGGAGCACTCACTGGAGAAGACCCTGATGCTGGGAAAGATTGAAGTTCAAGACAGGGACGGCAAAGGATGAGATGGTTAGACAGTGTCATAGATGCAACGAAGATGACATCGAGTATAAATCCAATCTCTTCTTCTCCTCTGCTTCCCAATTAAGGGAATTTTGGCACTGTGATGGTGATTGGGTTGACCAGTGGGGGATGGGGGGCTAGGTTGCCATATCCAAGTTGAGAAACTCCTGGAGATTTGCAGATGTAGCCTGGGTGGGACAGGGACCTCAGTGGGGTACCATGCCATAGAGCCCACCCTCTAAAGCGTCCATTTTCTCCATGGGAACTGATCTCTGTAATCTGGAGATGAGCTGTAATTCTGGGGGAATCCCCAGGTCCTGCCTGGAGGCTGGCATCCCTAGACGGTGAGCAGGTTGCTCAGTGAGGCAGAACGCAGCCCGTGTTGAAGAAGAAGACGAGAAGCGATTGGATTTATACCCCGCCCTTCACTACCCAAAGGAGTCTTGGAGCGGCTCCATGGCCAGTACAGGCCAAGCATGTTGTGCAAGGTCAGTCCTTCATTTTAGCGAGGTCATTGTTTCCTGCCCTTCTACACATTAAAAACCCATGTAAAGTATAAATCAATGGTATGGTGAGAGACATCAGATTTAAACAGGGATTTAATTTGCAAACAGATCAGGTTTCTGCCACAAAGGAATGTAAAGAAAGAGAAGCCGCTTCCAGATGAGGATCCCCCCCCCCAAGCAGGAAATCCCCAGATTAAAGAGGACCGTTCACATGATGTCACACTCTTTCTTAGCATGACTCTCGGCACTCCTTGCGGCATTCTGAGAGCCGGTGTGCTGCAGTGGTTAAGCGTGTTGGGCTAGGATCTGGGAGCCCCAGGTTCAAATCCCCCCATGTGCCATGGCAGCCTGCTGGGTGGCCTTGGGCCAAGTCACACCTTCTCAGCCTAACCTACCTCACAGGGTTGTTGTAAAGATAACAAGGAGAGGAGAACAATGTAAGCCACTTTGGGTCCCCACTGGGGAGAAAGGCAGGGTACAAAAGAATTTGATTAAAAAGTCTCCCTTTCATCTGGAGAAGAAACCAAACTTGTTTTTCTCCCATTTGAAGGTGAATCTCTGGAGTGACTGCAGGGACACCCTGTCCACGTGGAGACAGAGCTAAGCTCCATTTTGAAAACGGCATGGGGCAGCTTGTGGTCACCTGCCTCCCCTCCAGTGTTCCCTCTAAGCTGAGTTAGTGTGAGCTAGCTCACAGTTTTTTAGCCTCCGGCTCACACATTTTTGTCTTCGCTCAGGAAGGAGGGCTCCAGAGCAAACTAATTTATGCAGTAGCCAAATCACTTGCTCACAACTGTAATGCCAGTAGCTCACAAAGTAGAATTTTTGCTCACAAGACTCCACAGCTTAGAGGGAACTCCCCTTTTGTCCTTTTTCCACTTTATCTGCTGCACCCCACCTGCAGTGTTATAATGTGGCTCAGCAAGGAGGAGGAGGAGGAGGAGGAGATTGGATTTATACCCCACCCTTCACTACCCAAAAGAGTCTCAGAGTGTCTTACAATCTCCTTCCCTTCCTCTCGCGACAACAGACACCCTGTGAGGGAGGTGGGGGCCGAGAGAGCTCTCTTGAGAACTGCCCGTGGGAGAACAGCTCTGAAAGAAGTTGTGACTGACCCAAGGTCACACCAGCAGCTGCATGTGGAAGAGTGGGGAATCAAACCCGGTTCTCCCAGATTAGAGTCCGCGCTCCTAACCACTATGCCAAATTGGAGTGAGGGGAAAGGGGGAGTTCAGGGACATGGAGGTCCTGGCAGAACGGCCATTGCGGTTGTGCTTTTGCAGAGGTGCGATGGGGGTAAAGGAGGAGAAGAGTTGTGGCCATCAGCAGGGATGAGGGCCAGAAGGGGGCGGTGATGGGAACATCGGTCTCCCCCTGCTCCGATGCTCCTTGCTGGAGCTGCCATGGTGGCATGTTTCATCACCCCTGTCTGAAGGCAGCCGAAGAGAGAAGGCTTTTGGAGAAGAGTCCGAGGGTTGCCAACTCTAGGTTGGGAAATACCTGGAGATTTGGGGGGTGAAGGCCAGAGAGGGTGGGGTTTAGGGAGGGGAGGGGCCTCAGCAAAGAATAATGCCATAGAGTCCTCTCTCCAGAGCAGCCATTTTCTCCAGAGAAACTGATCTTGGTTGTCTTGAGATCAGTCGTAACCGCGGGAGATCTCCGAGATCTACCTGGAGGCTGGCAGTCCTACTTTTGTTCAACCACTTGGGAGCTGAATCTCAGCACAGCTACCGATCGTCACCAGGAAAGGATGTATTTGGTTGAGAGAGAGGTGCTCCTCTGTCTGCCAAAGAGGGCTTAGAGTCCCATTAAATTAAAAAGGTAACGGTTTCCCTTGCTCGAAAGCCAGTCAAATCCGACTCTAGGGTGCGGCGCTCATCTCCGTTTCCAAGCCAAAGAGCCAGCACTGTCTGAAGACTTTTCCATGGTCATGTGGCCGGCAGGACTAAGCTCCAAGGCACACAGAGCACTGTTACCTTCTCACCAAAGTGGTACCTATTTATCTGCTTGCAATTTCTTGCTCTCAAACTGCTAGGTTGGCAGGAGCTGGGACCAGAGACGAGAGCTCACTCTGTCATGCGGCACTCGGGTCTCGAACTACAGGCCTTCCGGTCTGCAGCTCAGTGCCTTAACCTCTGAGCCATTGTGGCCTCAAAGAATTACAACCCTCCAAATTGCTATGGGTGGCAATAACAGGCCCAAAGGGTTGCTGTCCATCTGACCAGAATTCCAAATGTGATCTTGAGATGGAGAAAAAAAAATTAGGGATGTTATGTCTTGAGAGACATAATGGTAAAAGCATATTCTAGCATCGCTCATTATGCGGATTGTAAACATGTAGATACTGACCAATGGTGTGCCTTCTGGAGGGAATGAATCTGATTGGACATGATTGGATACCGTAAGCATTGTGGGTGTGGCTACCTCAGCCAGAATTGTATATAAGTTGCCGTTTTGCCTATTGAATTGTCTAGCTGGTCTAGTCCTTAGCAGGTCTAAGCCTTCATGCTGTTCTCACTGAAATAAAGCTTGTTGAACTGTTCCTCCGAGTTAAGTGTCATACTTAACAAGGGAGATGACCAAACCAGAATCACACATTCTCTCTCTCCTTGTTGTTTTAGGTCTGTAAGCAGCTTAGGGCAGGGACCTAGGGCAGGAAGGAATTTGGCATGTTTTACCGAAAGGATACTGATCTTCCCAGCTGCTAGATCAAAGTTTTTACTATCTCTTACACCTGGGAGGTTGAGGGGGGGGCAGGGCAAGGTAATGTTCAGATGCACCGTGTTGTGACATCACCATAGAGATCTGGGAAATTCCTAGAGTGTCACCGTAATGTTGTGGTGTTACTTTCTGAGTACGTAACTGGAAATGATGTCACGGCATTGATATGATGCTGATGCGCTCTTCATTTGCTCCACCAAGTAGCACCGGGGACCTGGAGCCTGGAGCGGGAGATGGCCTGCTATAGTGGGAGACCTGGCTGCCCGACTTCCGGAACTGTGCAGCGGTGTGAGTCATGATACAAGAGGGATGCAAAGTGCGCACAAAAACCAAGTGTGGAAACAGCTGGCGGGGATGAGCACAGGGCAGTGACCGATTCTGCCTGCAGGCGCCAGCTGGATAAACTCCTAGAGGATCCTCAGGACACCCCTTGTTAATGAAACCCTTTTAGGTGTTAATTACCTCTTTGTTAATATTCTGGAACAATTAGCTCCAATTTCCTGGCAGCCATCAGGGCCTGTGAAATTAATGATCTAAAAAACTAGCTGGGAGGGTGGCGATGCCCGTGTGGGTGTGAAGCAGTGGTAACAAACAGCGACTCTGTGCCTGCAAGCAAAGTCCCAAGTGTCCCTGGAACAGCCTGCCAAGAGAAAACAGATGGTGCCCTTCAGAGATTTTAAGCTATTGCCTTTATTTACTCCCCAACAAAAAGAGCAGGTGGGCAGTAATGCATCCAGTTTGTTTCTGCATCCCATCAATTTACTCCCCTCCCCCTTTAATAAAAGGGGATTTTGGAAGGAATTAGAATAAAATGGGAGTCCGGTAGAACCTTGAAGACTGACAAAATGTATTCGGGGTAAGTTTTTGTGAGTCAGAGCTCACTTCATCAGATGCATAGGAGTGCACATCCATTGGGTCACTGCTTTTGATTTCACAACAAAAAAGTAACTGGTGTGTGTGGGGGGGTGTTACTTACCTTGCACTCGATCCTATGTTTATCCTACTTCACCTGTCTAACAACAGTAGGGTTACTCACTGGCCTGGTGGGGGAAGGGGATGTCCTGGAGGTTTAATATGCAAAAATCTGCAATGAAAGTTTTTCATGGAATGGAGTTAAATAATATCACCTGATACCTGCTATAGACAGGGCTGCCAAGCCCCCAGCTCTTGTTGCCTGCTGCTGCAGAAGAAGAAAAATGGCAGTGTCATGGGTAGACATACGGTAGCTCTGGGAATCACTGGAAACTCTACGCTTTTACCATAGAGTTTCTGTTAATTCCTAGAGCTACCCTATGTCACTTCTGATGTTGTTGTTGTTTTACTAGAATTGACATAGCACCGCAGCTGGCATTGTGACCCTCCCCATGTCCCTGCCCACAGCTCTCCCACTAGCTACAAGGCACTTATATTAATGAGAAAGCTAGAGGGACTGACTGAAACCACAGCTGTGAGAACTGATTAGGTTGTATTGTATGAGATTTTATTTTCATCCGGCCTCTCTTTGTAACACATACAGCTTTCTGTTGCAAGTGGGGTGGATCCAACCATTTTCCAAACAGCCTTCCTCCACCCTAAGGAGCCTTCCTGCAACTGAAGTAGACAAATATGGAAAAGCCGCTTAATATAATAAAATGGCAGAGCCACTTAATTTGGGGGGAAAGCTTCTTAAACGGCAGGCAGGCTACAACTTGAGCCAAAAGGAAAAGTGGGGTATAAACATTTAAACAAACGGTACTCAGTAGACTAGTAGGATAGGGGTAGGGGTAGGATCACCATCCCCTAGTTTGGGGGCAGGGGATCCCTTGCATTTGTAGGCTCCTGCCTACTGCCAGCCAGCTGGCTGGAGGGAGGGAATCCCCCCCCCAAGAGCAACGTCCAGCGACTTGCTGACCTCACCCGGAAGTGATGTGGGCACGTCGGTGACATCGGGGGTGTGTGTGTGACACTCTGGTTTTTGGGCAAAACTCTACGGTTTGAGGGCAATGTTACCATAGAGTTTTGTCCAAAAACCAGAGCGTTGCTCCCAATGTTCCCTCTAAGCTGTGGAGACTTGTGAGCAAAAATTCTACTTTGTGAGCCACTGGCATTAAAGTTGTGAGCGAGCAGTTTGGCTGCTGCATAAACTAGTTTGCTCTGGAGCCCTCCTTCCTGAGCTAAGGCAAAAATGTGTGAGCCAGTGGCTAAAAAACTGTGAGCTAGCTCACACTAGCTCAGCTTAGAGGGAACACTGGTTGCTCCTGATGTGCCTATGTCCCTGACGTGCCTACATCACTTCTGGGTGACATTGTCATGTCAGGGGTGATGCTTCTGGCTCCCGGAGCATCCCCCCCTCCCATCATCCTGCTGGCTTCTTGAAGAGACCTGGCGAACCTACATAGGAGTCACCCAATGTCTCTCACCTGCCATCTGAAGGCATTCTACCCTGCTGAGGTCTTTCCCCTTCCCAAACCCCTCCCTCCTCAAGCTCCAACCCCAAAATCTCCAGGTATTTCCCAGCCCAGAGCTGGCAACCCTCATTCTGAACTGGCAATGGGCCACTCTACCACCTAAGGATTCTGCCGCTTTCTTCCACTGCGGCGGTAGGCTAGGGGATCCCAGCTGGTCACGATACAATTTTATTGCATATGGCCAAAGGCCTTTACAATCTTGAGTTAAATTACTAATACACAGGATACAAAGGTTAACAAAGACGAGAAGCACGACAATAAAAAACAGATTCGATAAATGTTAATAGGGAACAAAATGAAGATATCCCAGCCTGGAAAATAAACTAATGGAACCGCTGCTGATTAGGCGTAGCATGTGGCTTTGGCTTTTCATAGCAGCCAACACAAACAATGAGGTCATGTGGGTGCCCAGGTGGGTCTATATCATGTAGAAGAAAAATAATTTTCTTTGCTACTGTACCCGGGTCAAGGCTGCCCAGGATTGCCACAATAAATTTAGATCTGAGCTCCAGATAGAGGGTAAAAGGTAAAGGTTCCCTTGCTCGAAAGCCAGTCAAGTCCGACTCTAGGGTTGCGGTGCTCATCTCCGTTTCAAAGCCGAAGAGCCAACGCTGTCTGAAGACGTTTCTGTGGTCATGTGGCCGGCATGACTAAACACCAAGACGCACGGAACGCTGTTACCTTCCCACCGAAGCGGTACCTATTTATCTACTTGCAATTTCTTGCTTTCGAACTGCTAGGTTGGCAGGAGCTGGAACCAGAGACGGGAGCTCACTCCGTCATGCGGCAACTCAGGTCTCGAACTGCTGAACTACTGACCTTCCACAGCCTGCAGTTCAGCGTCTTAACCACTTGAGCCACCACAGCTCCTCAGATAGAGGGAGGACAGGACAAAACACAGATTGGAAAATTGCTCAAGATTTGGGTGTGGATCCTGGGAAAGCAGAGTTTGGGGAGAAATGGGACCTCAGTATGGTGTAATACCGCGGAGTCCGTTTCTTCCATTTCTGATCTCTGTAGTCTGGAGAACAGTTGTAATTCTGAGAGATCTCCAGGCCCCACCTGGGAATCTCCACCACAGGGACAGAGGCTCTGGGCAACAAGGCTTCAGGTATAATATGGCAGCTGTTTGAAAGTGGATGGCTGTGAAGGCCATTCTAAGTTTATGGACAGTAATATAGGGAAAGTAAGAGTGTCTGTTTAGGGGGTGATGCCTGGGGTGGGTGGTCTCTGGGAAGGGGAAGAAGCTCAGGGGGGATGTGATGTCATCCTAGGAGTTCTGCTTTTCCTAGTCTCTATGGTATGCCATAACAGCCAACCTCCAAAGCTGCCATTTCCTTCACAGGAAACGTAGTCTGGAGATAAGCTGTGGTTCTGGATATAAGTTGTAGTTCTAGGAGAACTCTAGGTCCTACCTGGGAATTGGCAACTCTACCTTTTGACCCCTTTTTGGTCAACCCAAAACATGCTAGTATGATTTGAGCCTGAGAACTCTTTCAAAAATAAGAATTAGAATTAAGAACTATTTTAAGTCTATCACTTGAGGATGCTCAGTGTTTCTGGCTTGTCTGGTTCTGTTGCATCGACTGAGTTGTGAGCTGCTCCAAGCGAGTCTCTGGAGAGGCAGGATATCCATTTTCTATAGAAATAAACTGCCTCTTCCCATCTTATCTGTGTCACACGGGTAGATGGGAAAAGATATCAGGTATTGAGAGTTTGAATATTCCTTTGCAAACACTGGAGGGGCCAGCATGAGCATCGGGGTTATACTCAGATCTGGTTGCCGGGTCCCCCATGGCTGCTGGAAGGGGATGGGGGGCAGGGTTGACAGATCCAGCTTGGGAAACTCCTGGAGATTTGGGGGTGGGGCCTGGGGAGGACAGGGGCCTCAGGGGGGTACCAGGCCATAGAGCCCACCCTCCAAACCAACCATTTTCTGTAGTCCAGAGATGAGCTGTAATTCCAGAGGATCCCCAAGTCCCATCGAAAGGGTGGCATCTGGGAGATCCAGGTTCAAATTCCCATCTGGCCACGGAAGGTCTCCGGGCAACTTTGGGCCTGTCACTCTCATCCTATCGTACTTCACCGGGTGGTGGTTGTTAGGATAAAATGCAGAAGGAGAGAATGATGAAGAAGAAGAGAAGAGATTGGATTTATACCCCGCCCTTCACTTGGAGTCTCAGAGCGGCTTACAAACTCCTTTCCCTTCCCCTCCCCACAACAGACACCCTGTGAGGTGGGAGGGGCTGAGAGAGCTCTGACACAAACTGCTCTTTCAGGAACAGCTGTGCCAGAGCTTGTGACTGACCCAAGGTCACATCAGCAGGTGCAAGTGGAGGAGTGGGGAATCAAACCCGGTTCTCCCAGATTAGAGTCCGCGCACTTAACCACTACACCAAACTGATGTTGTGAGCTGCTCTGGATTGCTATTACGGAATGGAACAGGAAATACATATAATAACTAACGAACCCTTTTGGGTCTTATGAATGTCAAATCATTCAATTGCTTGCAAGGGGGGGCAGATTAAAGTCATTTAAGTGGGGAGGGAGAGGAACCCCATTCACTGCCTGCTCTTTATGTTCCCATAACCCTCCCACTTCAAAACCTACTGGAAAAAGGTAACAGGAACGAGGCACATTCAGTTTTATTTCCGAGCACACAGAGAAGAGCAGCAGCTGGTATGTCAACACCCCCCCCAAAGTTTTTTTTTTTTTAAATTATTGCCACTTCTGTGTTTGGAAAGAGAAAGGCCACATCCACCGTGGCCTTTTTAAAGCCGGAGGAAAAAAATCAAATGTTTGATGTAGTAGAACTAGATTGGGCATGCATGTGTGTTTGTGCAGGGAGAAATCATTGCAGTAAACTAATAAAAAGTTATAGGTTTATTCCAGTGGTACAGCTGTTAGATTAAAAATCTGGAAAGGATGAGCAGATATTTCATGCTTTGAGGGAGAAATCGGTGTTTCCCAAAGACAGCTGTTTCCTGAATTCAAATCGGTGGCCTATTTCCCTCCAAAAAGGTCTGACTTTTAGAGCACATCAAACAGTAAGAAATCTCTCCTACATATACTCTTATACTCGGTGTTCCAGCATGAGCCACTGATCTGGGCACTGCCCTCTGCTTGGAAGGAAGCAAACCTCGAGCAGTGTTTCATTCTGAGATGCAACAGAGTTCCTCCTCCAAGAATGGGTAAATGCTGGAACTTCTTAGCGTGGGGAATGATTGAATGATCCAGTTGTAATTGATAAAGAATGGTAGCAGAATCACTCACAGATGCAGGCTGGTTGAAAGATGGCAAGGCCAGAACAGTAGAGCATGCAGAGCTCCAACAGGCAGGCCTCCCTGTGGATGGGTCATTTGGACTTATGTGGAATCTTTAATCATTTGATTTTTGGGTTTCCAGATCCCCCTGGCCACTGGCGAGGATGGGGGGGTCCTAGGGTTACCAGATCCAGGTTGGGAAACTCCTGGAGACTTGGGGATGGAGCCTGGGGAGGACTGGGACCTCGGTGGGGTACAATGCCATAGAGTCCACTCTCCAAAGCATCCATTTTTATCCAGGGGATCTCTGTAATCTGGAGATAAGCATAATTCTGGAGGTTCTCCAGGGCCCACCTGGAGGCTGGCATCCCCTAGCCACACCTTTTGGAAATTATTGATCTAAATATTAGCAGAGGTTGACCAATGTTATCTTTAAACACAGCAGGCAGTGAACCGCACTATACAAATACTTCCAAGCTTCTTGGAATGAGAAAAGATCACGTTCACTGACTTAAATCAACAAGGAATCTACTTGCAAACAACACTGACAGCAAGATTGTGTGTGTCCTTCCCAAGCAATTAGTACACCTCGGTAAATTAGATAAGACAAGCTTGAGTTACTGTTTGCCGATTTAAACCACATTATTCTTTATAAACATCCTGGATTATACAACACACATTAGATAACCTTTTCTGAAAAGCAGACTCACAACAGGTTTCCACCGTAACGTTATCCATAGTCAGGCTTGGGTTAGTACCTGCAGGCAGAAACTGAGCTGTTTTGGTGACCACTGCATCCTACACCCAAGATGCATGCTTTGTTCTGAAAAGCTATACCTCTTCTGAAAACCTTTTGCTGAAAAGAGAAACCAAGAATTATGTTTCACGTTTTGCTTACTTTGTAATGCTGATCATAGACATCTCTTTAAACTGTCAAGACAGAACCAGAAGACCCAGATTTGTGTAAAGGAGAGGCGGGTCGAACAATTATGCCATGAAGGATTGATTGTGATGAGCCCAAAACCATCCACGAATCTTGGCTGAATAAAGATTTGGACTCAAGGCTTCTCAAGCCCAAAGAGAAAATGCTATCCTTCCCCCAAACTCGCTTGCAGAATTACAATAGCCAGATTCCTTGATTCTCAAACCTTCAGACATGGGGGTGGAGTCTAAAAGCATAGGGGTGGAGCCTGTCAGAAGAGGGGAGGTAGGTTGGCAACCCAAGTCATCAGGAGGTCAGTTGTGATTCCAGGAGATCTCCAGGCCCCACCTGGAGGCTGGCAACCCTGTGTATGTGCATGTGTGTGCTCGTGTGCGTGTGCGTGTGTGTGTAAATACCGATGTGCATGTGTGTGCTCGTGTGCGTGTGTGTGTGTAAATACTGGAAAATTACTGGGAAAGATCTCTTGCACAGGGAACGCTTTCTTTTTGTCCCAACGTGAGTTTTAACACGAACACATGACATGAGTGTGAGTGTGAGGAAATAAAACCAGTGGACTACTTGGAAGAATGACCTTGTTCCTCTTCCTCTGTTCACACACCTGCTTAAAGTTTAACTGGACCCCCCCTTCCTCAGGACAGCCGTCTAAAGTCAGAACAAGTATGACCGTAGGGCCTTTCTTTGTCGAATGGAAGCACGAGGGCCCGCCAAGCTGGAGATTTGCCATTCCCAGGCATTGCAGACTCAGGCATTCTTGGTCATTTTCCTCTCTCCTCCTCAGCCACACATTTGAGGTGTTTGTTCTGTCACAGTTCACAGGGAAGAAAACACCAGAAGCTCTGTGACCTTCCAAGAAGGTGTTTTAATAAAGCTTATGGTGGTGGGACGTGCCGTCAAGTCGCAGCTGACTTCTGGCGACCCCACTTTGGATTTCTCAAGGCAGGAGACATTCAGAGGTGGTTTGCCATTGCCTGCCTCTGCACTGCAAACCTGGACTTCCTTAAGAGGTCTCCCATCCAAATACTAGCCAAGGCAGACCCAGCTTAGCTTCCGAGACCTGATGAGATCGGGCTAGCCTGGGCTAGCCAGGTCATGGCATTAAGAACATAAGAACATGGCCTGTTGGATCAGGCCAAAGGCCCATCTAGTCCAACACTCTGTGTCACGCAGTGGCCAGAAATACCAGGTGCCATCAGGAGGTCCACCAGTGGGGCCAGGACATTAGAAGCCCTTCCACTGTTGAACCCCTCCCCCCAAGCACCAAGAAGACAGAGCATCACTTGCCCCAGAGCCCCTATCTATACCTTGTGGCTAATAGCCACTGATGGACCTCTGCTCCATATGCTTATCTAATTCCCTTTTGAAGCCGTCCATGCTTGTAGCCACCACCACTTCCTGTGGCAGTGAATTCCAAGTGTTAATCACTCTTTGGGTGAAGAAGTACTTCCTTTTATCCGTTCTAACCCGAGCACTCAGCAATTTCATGGAGTGCCCACGAGTTCTTGTATTGTGAGAAAGGGAGAAAAGTACCTCTTTCTCTACCTGCTCTATCCCATGCATAATCTTATAAACCTCAATCATGTCTCCCCTCAGTCGTCGTTTCTCCAAGCTAAAGAGCCCTAAGTGCTTTAACCTTTCCTCATAGGGGAAGTGTTCCAACCCTTTTAAAAACCTTAGGACTGTTATGTTTTTGTTTTTTAGTTAAGAAAACATTCTTTGGATTTTTCAAGCTCACACCATGTTCCAATGCAGCATGGAGGGATTCTGAAAAATGAATGGACCTTTGTATGAAAGAAGGTTGTCCCATTCTCTTTAATGCTGAAGAATGCAGCAAAAGTTTAATAACTTCCAAAGTTTATTGTAGCTATTGTATTATTATACTTTCTACCCTCTAGGAAGCTCAGAGTAACTGGTGTACATTGGGTATATTGTTATTCTACATTTGCAACCAAACATAAGACATGGGTTACTTATTTACCGGAAGTGCCTTACATCATTCTCCCCTTTCATTTTATCCTCACAAGAACCCTGTGGGGTAGATCAGGTGGAGTGTGTATGTCTGGTCCAAGATCACCCAGCAAACTTCGATGGCAGAGTGGGGATTTGAACCCAGGTCGCAAAGGTCCTCGGCCAATCCTCTAACTACTACACCACACTGATTAGGCTGCAATAGTATGAGCAGAACATAAGAACATAAGTAGAGCTTGCGGGATCAGAGCAATGGTCCACAAAGCCAAGCGGGCAATAGAGTCGCACTGTACTAAATGATTCACAAATTTATTTGGATCGATCGTTAGTGACTGTGGTCTATACTTCTGTGTTTAGCCTGCTGAAACTAGAATCCTGCTCTGTAATTTCTGCATCGCGTGATGTGTCAGGTTAAAGCTTATGGTTTGCTTCAGTTCTGTTTTTAGATTTCTGGTTGGTTCTGCAACCCTAATTCCTATTGCCGTGTTCTTTGAAAGTCCCATCCTGCCGACTGTATTGACTCAATCTGTCTAAGTAAGAAAGGCAGGCTATAAAGAATGTAAATATATAAAATAGTTAAATAGTTAAAAAACAAGAACAGTTGCCCTGGAGGGCCAAGCAAACGGGGCACAGAGGCCAAGGTCTTCCCCAGATCCAACTGGGTTTCAAAGCACTGGGTTTCAAAGGTTTACAGCCACTGTAAAACCTCTATACCACTCTTTAATGTATTGCCATCTTCCAAAGCTCCTATTTTGCTATAGGGGGAAGCCATCCATGTGCTTGCATATTTATTTATTTATTTATTTATTTATTTATTTATTTATTTATTTATTTATTTATATTTCTTGGCCATCCTTCCATGCTCAGGGCGGTTTACAACAACATAAAATCCAATACAGTTTTAAAACCAGTGAAAAGTACAGAATTCAATTTCAAAACATTCAGCATAGATCTTTAAACACTTTAACGAGATGGCATGATTAGCATTCAGATTTTCATGAGGGGGAGGGGAGGGTGCCGGGCAGATGTGGAGAAACCTTCGCTGGCCTCCACCAAAGGGCTGGCGGAATTACAATAGACACATCTCTGCCTTGCATGCCCTGTGGAACGTTAGTAGATCAGACAGGGCACGGATGTCTTTCGGCAGAGAGTTCCACCAGACTGGGGCCAGGGCTGAGAAAGCCCTGGCCCTGGTCAAGGGCAGCCGGCAGGCTTGTAGCTAACGTGGGGCCCACGGGGCCCGGCCCCCTAACGTGTCTTCCAGGGCCCCCAAACTGAGCCTTGGCTTCTCCTCCCCCTGAGCTCCACAGTGCTACGTGCCTGTAGCTACGTGCCTGTCAGTGAAACGGGGGCTGCATGGGATTGCAGGGAAGTCATTGTGCGGGACAAGGCACAGGATCCCAGCTGTGCACTCCACAGCTCTGAAGTACACTGGTTTGCAGTTAGTCGATCAGCCCCATCTGAACCAGCACAGTCCAGGGTGGGGAGGAAAGAATGTTCATAGCTCCATACAGAGATATAATGGCTAGCCCCCTGAGCAAAAAATTGCCCCCCTCCCAGCAAAAGGTTGCTAGCTACGGGGCTGGCAGCCGAATATCTTTGAGGCCAGAAATCACCAGGAGATTCTTATCTGCTGATCTCAATGCCCTTCGGGCATTTCTCCCCCTAAGTGACAAAAATGCTATTTCAGGATACAGGGGAACAGGGAGGAACAGGGTAAACAAACAAACATGTCCAAGCCAGTCTCTGATCTTCTTTCATTGATTCTAGCTTGCCATCAAAACAGTGTTAGTTGAATCCCAAATCCACTCCCTTCATTGTAAGTGTGATAGTCAGGTAGAGTACAGACAATCCCTAGCTCTGTGAACTTTGTGTGACCTTTTCATGACTTTTACTTTCTTCTGCCCTCAAGTGCCAGATAAATCATTCCTACTTAGCTACTGTACACAACAGTCATGAGGTTACATTTTTCAGACGGTACAAAGTTAAGTACCACTATGGAATTCTCCCTTAGGCAGGTGCACCTTTATTTCTCCATGCATCCATTGGAATCCCTTCCAAAAGGGCCAGATTTAAGAAAAGAACAGAACAACACACTATTAGCAGCTCTAATGTTCATTCAATGTTCTTTTCTTTTCACCCAGAGCGGCTGGTGGGAATGTTTAAATACTTCCGGAACCATTTTGTCAGTCACTTCACGGAATGCAAAAGACGAAGGTCACGGCTGGTGTCTAAAGATGGGAGATGTAACATAGAGTTTGGGAATGTTGAAGAACAGTCAAGGTTTGTTTTCTTGGCTGACATCTGGACCACCATCCTGGACCTCAGATGGAGGTACAAGATGACCATCTTCATTTCAGCATTCTTAGGCAGCTGGTTTCTTTTTAGCCTACTGTGGTACATAGTGGCATACGTACATCAAGATCTGCCAGAGTTCAACCCCTCTGCAAATCACACCCCATGTGTTGACAACATCAATGGCTTGACTTCTGCCTTTCTTTTCTCCCTGGAGACCCAAGTCACTATAGGCTACGGTTTCAGGTGTGTTACAGAACAATGTGCAATGGCAATTTTCCTACTGATCTTCCAATCGATCTTAGGAGTCATCATAAACTCTTTCATGTGTGGCGCTATCTTGGCCAAGATCTCCAGGCCCAAAAAGAGAGCGAAAACCATCACCTTCAGTAAGAACGCTGTTATCAGCAAGCGAGGTGGGAAACTGTGCCTTCTCATCAGGGTGGCCAACCTCAGGAAGAGCCTTTTGATCGGCAGCCACATCTATGGCAAGTTGCTGAGGACCACTGTCACACCAGAAGGAGAGACGATCATCTTAGATCAAGTCAGTGTGGACTTTGTGGTCGATACTGGCAATGAGAACTTGTTCTTCATCTCCCCCTTGACAATCTATCACATCATCGACAAGAAAAGCCCCTTCTTTCACATGGCAGCAGACACAATCCTTCAACAGGAGTTTGAGTTGGTGGTGTTCCTAGATGGAACTGTGGAATCTACCAGCGCCACCTGTCAAGTCAGGACGTCCTACATCGCAGAGGAGGTACTGTGGGGCTATCGTTTTGCACCGATTGTCTCCAAGACCAAAGAAGGGAAGTATAGAGTGGATTTCCACAATTTCAGCAAAACGGTGGAAGTGGAAACTCCCCACTGTGCCTTTTGCCTCTACAATGAGAAAGACGCCAAAGCCAAGATAGGATATGATAACCTTGGGTTCCAGCTTCAAGAGGTCAACGAAACCATTAATACAAAAATGTAACTTTGGGTGTAGGTGAGACTGGAGTACTCTTGGATGTAGCTAGGGTGCCATGCTGAAATACTTATGAACATGATGAGCAGAACGAAGAAGAGTGGGGTTGTTTGGGGTACCAAAGGAGTTCTCCTAATCAAATGAAAACAGGATACCAAAGCAGCCATTTCCTGAATGTCTCTGAACTACATCATGTTTATTTTCACATAATATATATTTTTATAGATACATTTGTGGGATTGTTACTTAAACCAGTTGACTGATATAGAGAAAACATTATTCTTTAAAGCAAAAGAAGAATCTAGATATGTAGGAACTAGTTTTGATAACATGCTAATGAAGAAGAAACTATATGCAGCAGTAATGAAGAAGGAAAATTCAGTATTAGGAACTATTATGTGATAGACTGAATTGCTTTTTTAAAAAAAAAATCACAATACCTTTATGTAAATGGATGCTGTGTTCACCTTAAGGATGCCACGTACAAGTGTTATGGCTGGCGTCAAATGGGATATTTGACAGCCAGTGTGGTGTCGTGGCTAAAGTGTTGGATTGGTTGGGGTCTGACAGAGATCCAGGTTCAAATCTGTGCTCTGCCATGAAGCTTGCTGGTCGATGGTTGGCCCACTGGCCAGCTGCTGTTTCATAGTCAAACCCACCTTGCAGGGTTGTTGTAAGGATAACATGGGTAAAGGAGAGACATTCCTTGGAGGAAAGGTGACATAAAAATGTAACAGAGAAAAAAAGATATCATGGGACCAGGAAAGGGACTAGACCAAGGAGCTGGAACACATTTTCTGTGCAAAACGGCTAAAGAATACAAGGCTTTTAGTGCAGAAAAATATGTACAAGGTGGAACATCATACAGGTTTGTGAAAGTATGAACGGTGTGGGAAAACACAGAACTTTCTGAATACTAGCCAAGGGTGTGTTTCGATGCTAAAGGAAATGATCACAAATATCACCACTGCTTGCTACAGCCAGTTTCTGCTTTGTTGGGCCAAAGTTCAAGCGATGCCATCTCCAAGTCATGCAGTTCAGTCATACCATGAATGAGGAACTTTTCTGTCTGGGACCTTCTCACACACTGCAAGGTGCCAACAGGAGTTTTGAACCAGAAGAAGATGAAGAGTAGGTTTTCATACCCCACTTTTCTCTACCTTAAGGAGTCTCAAAGCAGCTTACAATCCCCTTCCCTTTCTCTCCCCACAGCAAGCACCTTGTGAGGCAGGTGGGGCTGAGAGAGTTCTGAGGGAACTGTGACTGGCCCAAGGTCACCCAGCTGGCTTCATGTGGAGGAGTGGGGAATTGAACCCGGTTCTCCCGATTAGGGTCCATTGCTCTTAACTGCTACACCAAGCTGACTCTCAAGAGATCCAGGGATCCCAGCAGCTGGGCACTAGTGACTTATTGGCTGCACCACTGGCAGTCTGTAGGCACTACAACTCTGGCAAACTAAGATCTAAGTTTCAGGGGCCCTCTATGCTATACCAACTCTCTGTGACACATGTGCACATACATGCACACTCAGCTATCCATGTACAGAGAGGCATGTGGGCTCATTCTTTCATGTACACACAAATCCTTCTCAGTCATCAGCAGTTTGGGTGGTCTACAAAAGACTATGGAAACCCACAGGGGACAAATGTGATGTTATGATGAACTCCATCTTATCTGAAACTCCAGGAACATCACTTCAAAGATCTCCGTCTTCTCCAAGGTTAGCCCTAACTGAAAAATACCATTCAAGGCCCACATTCCAGACTATGCAAAACTGCAATTCTATTGGGATTTGTGCAGGTAAGGAGGAGGCAGGCATCTTTGTGGTAGGTGGCCTGTAGATCTGAGGCCAGGGTTGCTGACTAGACAGAAGAGGAAAAATGCAAGTTCCTTTAATAGAGGCCCACTGGGACATGATTTACCAAGATATGTTTCTTACCTGCATGGCATGAAAAACTTCATATGTCCATTAACACACATCCAACTTCTGTTCAAGGGACAGGGCATTTTTCTCCAGCTGGCCACCATACTGGGGACCCAACCTTAATTCCAGGTGGCAGCATGGCACCAAGTGTGCAGCAAGCACATAGCAGGAAGTCACAATCATGTGACAGGAATGAAGATGCTCCGAACTTGCCTGTATACCATTCAAGGCCCACATTCCAGACTAAGCAAAACTGCAATTCTATCAGGATTTGTGTAGGTAAGGAGGAGGCAGGCATCTTTGTGTTAGGTGGCCTGTAGACCTGAGGCCAGGGTTACTGACTATGAAGAGGAAAAATGCACGTTCCTTTAATAGAGGCCCACTGGGACATGATTTACCAAGATATGTTTCTTACCTGCATGACATGAAAAACTTCATATGTCCATTAACACACATCCAACTTCTGTTCAAGGGACAGGGCATTTTTCTCCAGCTGGCCACCATACTGGGGACCCAACCTTAATTCCAGGTGGCAGCATGGCACCAAGTGTGCAGCAAGCACATAGCAGGAAGTCACAATCATGTGACAGGAATGAAGATGCTCCGAACTTGCCTGTGCTAAAACCAGGGGTCATTTCGTAGAAAAAGAGCTAGGGGAACTCATTAGCATAACTCATTAGCATATGCCACACCCCCTGATAAGGCCACACCCCCTGACATCACCGGAAGTGTGTCATAAGGCCACCCACCACACCCCCAACAGTCCCGGCCGCCACCGCCGGCCTTGCAGCTCCACTGCCGAGCCCCATGAGGGGCCCGGCGGTGGACCTGCGCAGGGGGCGGGGCTTCGTCATGTGCCCCGCCCCCGTACCTCACCCGGGGGAACTGCAATCCCCCGCGTTCCCCCCCGAAATGACCTCTGGCTAAAACAGAACCCTTTCCATGGCTGCTGTTGCTCTTCTGAGCATGCATGCAAAGAGTCAGGAGGTATGGAGCTGTCCCTCTCTTTGTATGCACAGCAGCAGCAGATCCTTCCCCAAACCAGCAAAACTGGCAGCTCTAGAGCTAGGTGTTCATCATGACAAATAGGGCGAAGGGCACTGCATCGGATTCCTTCCTTTGGATGCCTTCCTTTGGAGCCCTGCTCCGATGTCCCCCCCCCCGACTGAAGCCAACAAGCAAATCTTCTTCCTAAATATATAAAAATTGCGGATTTTGTCAGGATGTTGAGAAGGAAAGCAGAATTAAAACCAAGAGAGCGGCATTCAAAACGTGTGGGGGGAAGGGCAGGGATGCAAATGGTTGCATCGTCCGACAGGAAGGGAAGAGCCGCTGTGCTGCAATTCAGGCTTCATCATGTGCCCCGCCCCTCGTACCTCACCCGGGGGAACTGTGATCCCCCACGATACCCCCCGAAATGACCTCTGGCTAAAACAGAACCCTTTCCATGGCTGCTGTTGCTCTTCTGAGCATGCATGCAAAGAGTCAGGAGATATGGAGCTGTTCCTCTCTTTGTATGCACAGCAGCAGCAGGTCCTTCCCAAAACCAGCAAAACTGGCAGCTCTAGAGCTAGGTATTCATCATGATAAATAGGACGAAGGGCACTGCATCGGATTCCTTCCTTTGGATGCCTTCTTTTGGAGCCCTGCTCCGATGTTTTTCCCCCGACTGAAGCCCACAAGCAAATCTTCTTCCTAAATATATACAAATTGCGGATTTTGTCAGGATGTTGAGAAGGAAAGCAGAATTAAAACCAAGAGAGCGGCATTCAAAACGTGTGGGGGGAAGGGCAGGGATGCAAATGGTTGCATCGTCCGACAGGAAGGGAAGAGCCGCTGTGCTGCAATTCAGTCAGGACCACTAGCTCAAGTTTTGCGTACTTAGTCTATCTCACACATGTAGCTAGGGAGTGGGATGCCAGCCTCCAGGTGGGACCAGGGGATCCCCTGGAAATAGAGGTCATCTCATTTAAACCCCTGTGTTCCGCTCTATCCACGGACCACGATAAACCACCACAAACTGCTTTAAAAGTTGGTGGAAGTTTATGACGGTAGACCCATCACAAACTTCAGTTCACAAACCACGAGCAAGGCAGAATTCGTGATGAATTTTGCTTCATGGTTCAGTTCGTGCCCATCCCTAAGAAAGAGTGGCCATGAATGGAGCAGAAGTCCATCAGTGGCTATTAGCCACAAGGTATAGATAGGGACTCTGGGGCAAGTGATGCTCTGTCATCTTGGTGCTTGGGAGGGTCAACAGTGGGAGGGCTTCTAATGTCCTGGCCCCACTGGTGGACCTCCTGATGGTACTGGTATTTCTGGCCACTGTGTGATACAGAGTGTTGGACTGGATGGGCCTTTGGCCTGATCCAACATTGGCATCTCTTATGTTCTTATGAATGCTCTAGCTAGCCCTGCCCTCCCCACCTCATGCAATCACTGAGTCATCTGCGTAGAGCGAATGTGTAGAGGAGACATCTGCACACGTACTCCCTTCCTATTGTCAGCAACAGTGATTTCCAAATATTGCTGATCATGGAGAAAGGTATATGCTACAGACACATCCTCCAGGCATTTGCAACATAGAGAACATTCAGCAGTTGGCGGAGGCAGGGCCGACACTCTTGTACCTGTTCTCCCTCCCCACGTGGAGAGTTGACTTGTGGAAGGGTTGTGTGTACAGGGCTATGTACAGTCTGTGCACATCGTATGCTTCATTTTCCTTCCTATGTACATTGAATAATGCTCATGTTATATTCAACCTATGTTCAGCTAAATGTGAAATTGAAATCCCATGTTTATCTAGGTACTGGTCCTTGCTTTCATTGGTAAAGTGAACATGCTTAGGCTTTTTCTTACAAATATATGGGCGTACATGCAGGGTATACATGTGTTCATTGTAATGTGAACAGTAGGGTTTCCAGGTCCCCCCTGGCCACTGGTGGGGGATGGGGGGTTTAGGGTGGCCAGTTCCAGGTTGGGAAACACCTGGAGATCTGGGGATGGAGCCTGGGAAGGACAGGGACCTCAGTGGGGTACCATGCCATAGAGTCCGCCCTCCAAAGCATCCATTTTCTCCAGGAGAACTGATCTCTGTAGTCTGGAGATGAGCTATAATTCTGGGGGATCCACAGGTCCCACTTAAAGGCTGGCATCTCAAGTAAACAGTTGTAGCTCATGACTGGATATCGAATGCTTCTCTCTTTCCCCACCCATCCATGTTTTGAGTAAAGGTTCAAAAACTCAGGGTGTGGCTTTGCTCAATATTGCTTGACCCTTATTTGGAGATTGGTTATGGGCAGGGCTTTTTTGGGGGGGGAGAAGTGCCAGAACTCTCAAGAGGGAAATGTAGTTTTCAGTCTGTATACTGAAAACTCATGAACTTTTAAACCTTTTAAAAAATAATTTTGTCCAAGAGGTTCCAGAACTCTGTTCCAGCACATTCCTCCAGGGGAAAAAAGCCCCGGTTATGGGGATTCATAATTGCAACTTGGGCTCACTGTAAAGCGTTGAGAGGGCCTCTTTTGAAAACTGCAGCATGGGTGCCTACCTTCCCCAACCTATGGTGCCAATTAGATATAGCTGATCCTTTGTCTGATCTGTGATGCTGCTTTCACTATTGGCCAGTGGGTGGGCAGTTCACCCATATGTTTGGGGGGCAGCCTAGTATGAAGCACAGAAACAAAGCACTCAGCCCTGCTGGAGATACCTGTTTTCGCTTGAATAATATAGGGCTGCCAACCTCCAGGACCGGAAGACTGAAAAAAATACAACACCATGTAAAGCTGAAAAACAATTATAACAATAATAACAATGACAACTAACACACTGTTATATCCGGTATCGATTAAAAATTCCAAAAAGTCAAGTTCCAAGGCACAATGAGCATATAAATGCACCAGGTGGTGTTAGTTCGCACAACTCAAGTCTCTCTGTTCTTTCTTCTTTTAGAAGATCGAAGCCGTCAACGCACTGTCCCAGACTGTGAGCGGTTTCAGTTCGAACTTCCTCAGAACTGCAACTCAATTGGAACCAAAGCCTCCATGCATTAAATAAATGCCTCCATGCATTAAATAAATGCATTAAATAAAGCAGAAGCCTCTAAATGGGTTTAGCAACTGCCTCGTGTCTTTCAACTTAGCGTGAATGTGTTGTGTGTTTTTTTCAACCTCCAGGTGGAGCCTGGAGATCTCCCGGAATTACATCTACATATTACACCTGTTACAGCTAACAGCTCCCCTGGAGAAAATGGCTGCTTCCGAAGGTGGATTCCATGGGAATGTATCCCACTGAGGTCCCTCACTTCCCAAAATCCTGCCCTCCCCAGACTCCACCACTAAATCTCCATGAATTTCCCAACTCAGAGTTGGCAACCCTATGCACCTCTGGGCTTGCCCTGATGATTTGCTAACAAATTATATTCAGCTGCTAGTTTGAATGGTTTTGCATCAGTACAGCAGCTGGCAGCCTTCAGTATGGCTAGCGAACCCCCACTGAGACCCTCCCCAGACTCCACCACTAAATCTCCAGGAACCTCCCTATGCACCTCTGGGCTTGCCCTAATGATTTGCTAACAAATTATATTTAGCTGCTAGTTTGAATGGCTTTGCATCAGTACAGCAGCTGGCAGCCTTCAGTATGGCTAGCGAACCCCCACTGAGACATGATCACAGTTAATGGGACTGCTGACTGTGCCAACAGGCATAGGGAGGCCATATATTACTTGGAGTCAAGCCGCGGCAGGGGGTGAGGGGGAAGGCGGCCAGACCCAGGTTGGGAATTTCCTAGAGATCTGGAGGTGGAGCCTGGGGAGGACAGGAAGCTCAGTGGGGTCCAGTGCGGTAGAGCCCACCCTCCAAAGCATCCCTTCCATCCAGGGAACATTCTGCTCTCTGCCACTCAGCTGTTTCGGGCTTTCTGCAAATCAACAGGGTTCGTGGGGCCGTAGACCATGAACCCATCTGGTTCACAAACGAACCTTTGGTTCATTTTGGTTCATGGGCTTGGCCATGAACCACGAACTGACACGAACTGCATTTTTTCCAGTTCATGCCCGTCCCTACTCTCTCTTGCCAGGGCCGGCCCGAGGATTTTTTGGGCCCTAGACAGGCTACCTTCTGGCGCCCCCCCCCCCGCCGGCACCCAATGATGGGGTTGCCAATCTCCAGGTGTTGCCTGGAGATCTCTCACTATTGCAACTGATCCCCAGATGACAGAGACCAGATACCCTGGAGAAAATGGCACCTTTGGAGGGCGGACTCTATAGCATTCGGCCTCCCTGACTCTGGCACCCAGAAAGAGAGTCGCGGCCGCCCCGAGCAGGGCAGTCACCTGCGCACCAGCCCCAATGGCCCAAAACCTCTTGGGGGCCCTGCTCGCCTCTCCCTCTGGCCCACCTCAGCTGCGCCCCCTCCCTGCATGGAGCTCCGCCGGGCAGCGCTCCAACCTCACCAGGCCGGCCGCTTTCTTTCTTTTTTAGGGCAGGAGGACGTGAAGAGGCAGAAGGGCAGAGGGATTTCATCACAGCAAGGCAGAGGAAGGAAGCGTCCAAACCCCCAGTCGATGATGCCGCAGCCCCGCCTTCTCCTCCTTCTTCGATCTCTCCTCTTGCCCCACCACCTCAGGAGCAGGGCCTGGGCGGGGAGGCGGGGCCGGAGCACAGCCCCAGCCGAGAGCGACCCGCTAAGAGTGAGCCCGCCACCTACCCCCGCGGGCTGCAACAATAGTTGGGCAGGCTGCTTCTGGGGGGGGGGCGTCTGCACGATGAAGCGGGGAGGAGCGAGGAAAGGCGCAACCCGCCTTCATCGGCCCCTTATACACCCCACACCATGCTGCTGGGAGTGCAATGGCGTGCAGGCTTTTGGCGGGGGGGGCAGTTCGGCGCCCCATCCAGGGCCTGGCGCTCTAGGCGAATGTCTAGTTCGTCTAGTGGGTGAGCTGGCCCTGTCTCTTGCCACGCAGTCAGTCAACATATGGAGGGGTTGTCTGTGCAGGGCTTGTGTAGTGACTGCACCTTGTGAACAAGTAGAACATTGGCATGACTTAGGGGACCAGAGGTGGGTTTGCAGAAGTGAATTAAAGGAGAGCAATTCATTCAAGGCCCAGGTCAGATGCCCAGCGAGGAATAGTAGGAAAGACAACAGAACAGGAAGCAGCCGAAACCTTGGGAATCTTACCCAGTCTCCACACTGCTGCCCACAGTTCTAAACCTTCTTGGTTATTAGAGAGACTGGAAACTTGCTTTCTCGAGACCAAAGGCGAGCTGAGATTTCCCGGCATCTTTTGTGCCGGCTGTTAGATTCTGCACTTGCCTACAAAACCTATTCTTGCCAACTCCGGGCTGGAAAATTCCTTGAGATTTAGGGGGAGGGGTTGAATCTGGGGAGGGCCGAGGGTGGCACACGGGGAGGGACTGCAGCAGGGTATAATGCCATACAGTCCCCGCTCTAGAGTAGCCATGTTCTCCTGGGGAAGTGATTTCTGCAATCCAGAGATCAGATGTAATTATGGGAGTTCTCCAGAACCTGGTGTCTGTCAGCCCTAAAAACGGCAGGTATTTACTTCACTGGCTGTTAGGTTAGCAGACCCATCGACAAAGGAGTGCTGTTGTGCGCTGGAAGGAGCGTGGTGGTGGCTAACTAGGACTCTAGAGGCAAATCCTGCCCATGGGGTTCCTGTTGCCACAACAGGAAATGCCTGACAATCCCAGGGGGATGGTGGCAGACCAGGAGGGAGGAGATAGAGCTTTCCAGGCATAGCCCACCAGCTAGAGAATAATGAGTGGAATTTCCTCTCTGTCCAGCGCCGGCTCTTTGTTAGCAGCCAGATAAAAGTCCCGGGTCAAGGGAGAGAGGTTATCAGGGGAATACAGCATCCACCAAGGAAGAATCCTGTAGGAAATCTATGTGGATGCCTGTCGTCTCAGGGCCATCAAGCGAAAGTTCAGTTAGGAGGATGAAAATAAATGTAATCTTGCAGCCCAGGCACAGTGGGAGGAGGCCTAACCACACTTTGCAACAGCTAACAATTGCTCGATCCATTCCTGGCATGAAGATTGTTATCTTGGCTGTTGTGTACTGTGACGATTGGAGAGAAGTGTTGGACATGCAATAAACCTGGCTGACGCTGATTTCAGACCCATGGGGGGGGGCTAAAAAGAAGAAAACAAGCTTGTTCAAGACCTTTTGGTGGTGCCCGGAATCAGAATGCATTTGTGTTGGTTTCAAATTAAAAGCATTTTTCTGTTCAGTTTGGATTTCGTTCTGCCAGGGCACTGCATTCCGGTGTAGGGTTGCCAGCCCCCACTCAGCCACCAATGGGGGATAGGGGGTAGGGTTGCAAGTTTCAGGTTGGGAAACTCCTGGAGATATGAAAGTGGAGCCTGGGGAGGACAGGGACCGCAGTGGGGTACTAATCCACATCCATTTTCTCCAGGGGAATTGATTCTGTAGTCTGGAGATGAACTGTAATTCCAGGGGGTCGCCAGGTCCCACCTGGAGGCTGGCATCCCTAGGCAGGCTTCTTAGAATTGCTCTTTCTTCTTTTACACCATTCATTGCTGTGTTCTCAGGCTCCAAAAGTACAATAGCCCTGTGAAGCAGGCTAGGCTGAGAGAGGAGACTTGCCCTAGGATAATGTTGAGAACACTGAAGCAGGAATTTGCATTGTGGCCTCTTGTTTCCTAACTTTTCATTCTGATCACTGACCCACAGAACTTCCATCCCCCCCACACAAACCTGGCTGACCACCTTATGTGATGGTCCTTGCAGGTGATCATAAAGTCTGCTGTGGATTCTTGAAACTTCTCATCAGATCTAAAAGGAAGCCTAGTTTAGGTCCAAGCTGTGGAGTCGGTGGTGATGCTGGTAATGTGTCTGGCTACCATGTTTGATTAGATGGGGAAATTATAGGCTGTGTCCCCTGGCCCTGAGAATCCCCAGTTCTTGGGATTTTGAGTTTGCTTTGGGCCCCTCCTGTTCCATACTCGGTGTAACATATAGATTCTTGCCTGGCATTCACAGGCAATCCCATACGACCGAACAAACAATAGGGTTGTCAGCTCCCAATTAGGAAATCCCTGGAGATGGGGGAAGGAGGAGCCTGGAAAAAGAGGAGTTTGGGAGGGGGAAAGACCTTTGAAGGGTATAATGCCATACAATTCACCCTCCAAGGCAGCCATTTTCTCCAGGGGAACTGAGCTCTGTAGTACAGAGATCAGTTGTAACTCTGGGAGGTCTCCATTCCCCACTTGGGAGGTTGGCAAACCTATGGGAAATGTAACTGGGCTCCAGTAAAAAGTGGCAACTTGTGAACTACTTATTATATATTGATTGACCGGAGTGGGGCAGAGTGATGCTGAGTTTTCTGCTTCTGGGACCAAAATGTTTTAGGCCCTGTATGGATCTACTGGTTTTCAGACCAACAGTCGCAGGCTTGCAACAGACCAGGGAAGGATTTTGTAAGGCAGAGAGAAAACACATTTTTAGGCACCATTCAGTAGTCTCTCTTTTTTAACCAGAGGCGACAAAGAAAGCATAAGAGAGGGAGCTGGGAATACATTCTCTTTGTTTGCATCACTATGAGAAAAGCCACTTACAATCCCTCTGAGTAGTGAAGTCAGAACTTGAGCATATTTTCTTAGCTTAAGTTAATGTGGATGCTGCATTGCTAAGTGGACCTTTGGTCTGACCCAACGTGACAAATGCTGTCTTTGCATGAATTCTAGAGCTCTGCAAGCCATTCTTTTTTTTCCTCTAGAGAAGGGACTGAAGGTAGGAGAGGCAGTGAGCAAGAAAGACCACAGAGGGGTGCTACAGGACTGAATGAAGTGAGCAAATGATCACTTTTTTTTGCAGTAAGGTGGCCACCAGGTGGCACATCTGTACCCTTTTGGTGGCAACTGGAAAGTTAGTTAGCTAAAGCTACAGACATCAAAAAGATAGTGTTGTACCAAAAAAACAACCAAGGAGGAGGGCAAATCTGTGTACCCTCTCTGGAATGCATAGCACTGTTTCTGTAAAAGGTAAAGGTTTCCCTTGCTCAAAAGCCCGACTCTAGGGGGCTGTTCATCTCCATTTCCAAGCCAAAGAGCCATGCTGTCCAAAGACTTCTCCGTGGTCATGTGGCCGGTATGACTAAATGACAAGGCACACAGAATGCTGTTACCTTTCCACCGAAGCGGTACCTATTCATCTACTTGCAATTTCCTGCCTTCGAACTGCTAGGTTGGCAGGAGCTGGGACCAGAGGCGGGAGCTCACTCCGCCCAGCGG
>NW_015164702.1:343611-346101 GCF_001447785.1 Gekko japonicus
GTCCTCCCCAGGCTCCATCCCCAGATCTCCAGGAGTTTCCCAACCTGGAACTGGCAATTCTACCCCTCCATCCCCTGCTGGTGGCCAGGGGGGACCTGGCAACTCTAAGTCAATGTGTGTAAACTAGGACTTACATAGAGATGGCTCTTTTCTTACCCCCTACAGACATTCAAGTATTTATATGGCTTTTAGTCTGGGATTTTGCTTTGAATCTACCCGTCTACCTGGAGACTCTGTTTAGTGTGGTTCACCAGTTGCAGTTTGGGAAGGGGTACCTCTGCTTTTCCTTCAAAATGTCACAGCCTGTATTTTTTGCGGTACATGGCTTTATAGCCCTCAATATTTTCCTATACCTCTGGATACGTATCTGTGACTAAGGATTCGCTATGTTCATCTGATACAGTGGGCTGTGACCCAGCAAAGAATGTAAGGCACTATGCTGTTCCTCTTTAAGGTCCCACAAGACTTCCTGACAGTTTTGGGTAGAAACAGCCCCTTGTGATGTGGCATAAAGCATTGCAAAGCTTTGTCTCAATAGGCATTCCCAGGTGGACTATACAGCCATTGGGGGGTACAAAGGGAAGGTCTGAAGTTGCTATACAGAAGCAAAAGGGCCCCTGCAGCATGGTCAGACTCTTGGGTTGCCAGCTCAGGGTTGGGGAATTCCTGGAGATTGGGGGGTGGAGCCTGGGGAAGCCAGGGTTTGGGGAGGGGAGGAACCTCAGTGGGTATATTGGCATAGAGTCTATTCTCCAAAGCAGCCCTTTTCTCCAGAGGAATTGATCTTTGCAGTCTGGAGGTCAGTTGCAATTCCAGGAGACCTCCAGGAGTTGCCCCCCCCCCCCAAGCACCAAGAATACAGAGCATCACTTGCCCCAGACTGAGAGTTCCTGTCTATACCTTGTGGCTCGTAGCCACTGATGGACTTCTGCTCCATATGTTTATCCAATTCCCTCTTGAAGCCGTCCATGCTTGTAGCTGCCACCACCTCCTGTGCCAGTGAGTTCCATGTGTTAATCACTCTTTGGGTGAAGAAGTCCTTCCTTTCATTTGTTCTAACCCGACTGCTCGGTTTCTGAAAAAAACTGCTTTGAAAGACTTAACTGCTATATTTTGAAAACAATGAATTGACAGCGTTTTTCGACACAGGTACTTTATTCCTTTAAATATATTGGATGAGAATGTAAACGATTGTGGACTGAACATACATGTATTAGACTTTGGAATTGTTGTATGAATAGAGGACATGGATAGTAGTGTCGAATATTTATCACGTATTTCTTGTAATCTGTTCACAGTTTCCCCCCCCCCTTGTATTTAACCCACCTGGAGGGTGGCAACCCTAAAACTGGGGATGGAGCCCAGTGTGTCTGAGGTTGGGTATAAGATATGAGTGGGCAGAGCAACAGCTAATAACTAGGAACCCATGACTGAGAAGGAGTGAATGGGCTGGAAACTCCACCAGCCTGTACCTCCCAGGAAGTGCTCTATCCATGTGTGTGGCCATATGGATATCTAAAGGTGCTTTGTATGGTGTCACACCACTGGGCCCATGTAGCCCTCCGGCTGTCTCTTATTTTTCTCAGCCCAGTCCTGCTAACAGAGATGCTTTTTCACTGGACTTGCATAGGCTCTCCCAGTGGTTAAGTGTGCGGACTCCAATCTGGGAGAACCGGGTTTGATTCCCCACTCCTCCACTTGCACCGAATGACCTTGGGCAAGTCATGGTTTTGGCACAGCTGTTCTTGAAAAAGAGCAGTTTCTGTCAGAGCTCTCTCAGCCCCACCTAACTCGCAGGGTGTCTGTTGTGGGGAGGGGAAGGGAAAGGAGTTTGTAAGCTGCTCTGAGACACCTTTGGGTAGTGAAGGGCGGGGTACAAATCCAATCTCTTCTTCTTCTTCCCTAGGGAAAGGGTGGGTGAAGGCATCCCCATTCCAGCCTAATAGAGAGGCAGCTTGGTGAAGTGGTTAAGAGCGGCAGACTCTATTCTGGAGAACTGGGTTTGATTTCCCACTCCTCGACGTGAAGCCAGCTGGGTGACCTTGGGTTAGTCACAGTTGTCTCAGAACTCTCTCAGACCCATCTACGCCACAGGATTTCTGTTGTGGGGAGAGGAAGGCAAGGCAATTGTAAGTTGCTCCAAGACTCTTTTGGGTAGTGAAAAGCAGGGTATAAAACAACAACAACATCTCCTCCTCCTCTTCCTCCGCCTCCATTGTGCCATTATACCAGAGGCACATGAACAAAAAAGTGCCAGAAGCTTCAAAAGCTTTCAGGATTTCACACTTTGCCCCAAAGCTTATCTCTCTAAGAATCAACTTTCTGGGATCTCTTCAGAGCATTAGTGGCTGGGCTCAGCTGGGGAACCTAAATAAGTCAGAACTGATACAAAGTCCTACAGATCAAGTACAGTCCCCTCACCACTGATCACCTACAGAGTCATCTAGGGCCCCAATGCATCATAAAGAAACAGCATCTGAATCCTGCAGG
>NW_015164702.1:346111-346498 GCF_001447785.1 Gekko japonicus
GAATGCGTCCTTTTCCTATCAGGCCTTCACTGCGTGGCAGACCTCTATTCTTGGGCTGTGATGACATTGCAAGTTCCTAGCGGGTGCAACGAATTCAACGCAGCATCTGGCCAACAGTTTCTGATGCAGACCGCTGCACCACAAACTTCCTGCAGTTTTTGCTTTCACAAATAGACAGCCCCTTCCCTCTCATTCCCAGCATCCCCACTATACAAAGCTGTAGTATTACGGCATACAGGATCACATATTAGCAAAGGATTCCTACAGTAAGTCTATAGCACAGATAATTTTCTCAACATTCGCTCCCAACTATGCTTTCTAACTTCCATTATTTATTTATGTATTTATATTTATTTATACCTTCAATTTTTAGACCGCTCATCCCCG
>NW_015164702.1:346830-354464 GCF_001447785.1 Gekko japonicus
TTTATACCTTCAATTTTTAGACCGCTCATCCCCGAAGGGCTCTGAGCGGTTTACATAGTAGTACAGTTTAATTATCTTACTAGGGCCACAGACAATGGGGGGCGAAGTGATTACCTATCAGGCACCCCGCGGTAGGGTTTCTTGATTGTTGTTTTTCCTGCGGAGGTTCTTTCCAAGTCCTACGTGGCGGCGTCTTCTGGCACAGATCTCTTTCACAGCGACTCTTTTTGGGGACGGACTCATCGTGCACGGCAGCGTGTGCTGCCGCAGGTCTCCGTCCTAATTGGCTCCCGCCTGTTACCTTGCCCCGCCGGCGCGCTCGCCGATCCAATCCCCGTCTGAGCCGCTCGATTCGCCGCCGCTGATGCCGCCGTTGCCGCCACCATATATTTTTTCGCTGCCACCACTGCTCCGTTGTTCAACCACTTGCCGTCATCAACCGAAGGGAAGGAAGGGTCTTCCAAGGAACTACAGCTGCCTTCTTTGTATCCTGGAGCCCCGATACTGCCTCATTCCCTGCAGCTGGAAATGTGGCCTTTACACTCCTTATAAGAAAGTGAGACCTGTTACTGGGGTCTTATGTTTAAGTACAGGTTTAGAATCATCAATTTGCATGGGGAGAAAAATCGGGTTTTTTTGTCCTCGGCACTGCAGCTGACCTCCTCTGTGCAAGTTTCAGGTGGGAAAATTCCTGGAGATTTGGGGGTGGAGCCTGGGGGGGGGACAGCATTTTGGGAGGGGAAGAGAGCTCAGTGGGACATAATGCCATGGAGTCGAAAACAGCCATTTTCTCCAAGGAAAGTGATCTCTTTAATCTGGAGATCAGTAACTTTTTCCCCACTGTAGAGAACAATGGTGAGGATGGGGGCAACCTGTTTGGGGGCCCGTAGAATTGGACCTCCTGGTTCAATGTTCCTGAAACATGGCGAGTATCTTGGGGAGAGGCTCCAGCAGCTACCCTGCGATTTTGGAGCCTCTCCCTCAAACCCCCTCCCTCCAGCCCCCAGAATATACCGCATGTTTTCGCCATTGACTTCAATGGCCCATAGGATATACAGGGGCCGAACTGCAGGAAGCCGATTCAGATCAGAGAATCTGATTTGGCCTGCAACAGCCTGAAAGGGGCCCAAATCGGCCATTTTTGGGGATGCATTCGGTTCAGACGAACCGAATGAACATCCCTCCAGCAGCCGGCTTGCTCGGGCTCTCTGCAACCGTGGAGATCCTGAGCAAGCCAAGGGAAGGGAAGGTGGTTTAAATCCTTCCCTCCAGCAGCTGGCTTGCTCGGGCTCCCCAAGGAAACTAAGGGAAGGGAAGGTGGCGGAACAGCTGGAGACATTGAATTTCCTGCATTGTGCAGGGGGCTGGACTAGATGACCCTGGAAGTCCCTTCCCATTCTATGAGTCTATGATTCTATAATTCACCCAGTGCATGCCAGCACCTCTGTCAGGCAGAAGCGCCTGAGATCCTCCCCCTCCCCTTTTCCTTCGCCCGACTTGGAGGCGAAGGGAAGGGAGAGGGGGGAAAGAATGGATCCCAGGTGCTTCTGCCTGTCAGAGGGGCTGGTGCACACTTCCGGTGATGTCAGGGGGTGTGGCATATGCTAATAAGTTATGCTAATGAGCTCCTGCAGCTCTTTTTCTACGAAATGACCCCTGGAAATGGCCCATGACACAATCACCTTTCATGAGATTCCCTGACCTAGATTGCCCTGGGTAGCCTCTTCTTGACAGATCTTGGAAGCTAAGCAGGGTCAGCCCTGATTAGTACTTGGACGGGAGGCCACCAAGGAAGTCTAGAGTTGCCACACAGAAGCAGGCAATGGCAAACTGCCTCTGAACATCTCTTGCTTTGAAAATCCACTGAGGGGTCACCATCAGTCAGCAGCTTGATGGCAATTTCCACCACCAAATTGCATCCCAATTTTTTTAAAAAATGAACACTTCTGGTTGGACTAGATGACCCTTGAGAGCCAGTTTGGTGTGAGAGCCAGTTTGGTGAAGTGGTTAAGAGCACAGACTCTAATCTGGGAGAACCGGGTTTGATTCCCCACTTCTCCACATGTAGCTGCTGGTGTGACCTTGGGTCAGTCACAAGTCCTTTCAGAGCTGCTCTCAAGGGCAATTCTCTCAGAGCTCTCTCAGCCCCATCTACCTCACAGGGGGTCTGCTGTGGGGAGGGGAAGAGAAAAAAGATCGTAAATTGCTCTGAGACTCCTTCAGGTAGTGAAGGGCGGCGCATAAATCCAATCTCTTCAAACTTTCTTACGGTTTGGTTCCCTATTTTACAATATTTGATTGAACAAGGTGAAGTACCACGGTCTGTAAATGCTTTAAATCTTTGGTAAAATATTTGCTTATAGTTACATTACTGAGTATTGCTGTAAAAATTAGTAGACTGTTTTTGAATGTATATTTTATTCATAATTTTATATATTGTTAATGTATCACTTTACCTATTGTAAGTTTGAATTATCACCAATAAAACTGTTATTAAAAAAACCCCCACCAATCTCTTCTCTTCTTCTGGAGGTCCCGTCCAGCTCTATGATTCTATGAAAGCATATTCTCTCTCTCTCTCTCTCTCTCTCTCTCTCTCTCTCTCTCTCTCTGATGAATCCTGCTATGTTGTCCAGAAAAAAAAGATGCAAATGTCTAGGTTAAAAAAAATATATTTACACAAGGTAGACAGTCATTTCCTTCCTAATCATAATGGAGGAAAATATTTCAAACCTCCCAGCTCACATTCCGAGCAACAGAAGCAAAACCTTGCGCTAAAGGAAGTCTGATCTGGCTGTTATCCCAGCTAGCAAGCATTCTACACCTCATGGCATCAGATCTGAAGGAATTGTTTAAACTGGTTAAGGGCACAATATACATTTAATATTTCCTCCCCTTTCTCCCCTTTACTAATGTGAAAACAAGAAGGCGTTAAGACAGGAAAAACCTTTGCATTTTTAAAAAGACCACAGGAGCCAGGAAGTTCATTGTCAGAATTGGAAGAGGTGGGAAAAATGATTCTTTGGTGTATAAATATTAGACTATGAGTCCACAGAGTCTCATATGTCGGTTCTCTGATGGTGGCTAACTCTAGATTTCAGGGGATGGGATTATGTATTATTAAGGGCATATTCACCTGATCTTCTAGTGTGGTCTAAGAAGGAAGCCATTTCTGTGCACAAGTCAGCTGGCTAGGAAAGGTACCTGAGGAGGGGAGATTTAACTCTCCAAAGATTTATACCCTCAAATGCTAGTTGGTCTCTAAGGTACTGCTGGACTCAAATCTCACTGGTTGGGAAAAGACTGTAGATCATTGGCAAAGGTCATGGTTCTCCTACAGGAGGCCAGCTTTAATTCTTGTCCCCTCATACGAACACACAAAGCTGCTTTCTTCTGAATCAGACCAGGGGTCCATCAAAGTCAGTATCGCCTGCTCAGACTGGCAGCAGCTCTCCCCATGGTCTCCTCCATACGGCATCCTACCTGATAGTTTCTACTGGAGATTCCACTGGATTGAACCTAAAAGAACACTTGTTTGCATCCTGAAGGCCTCATGTTTGGCCCTTTGGCTTCTCCCATTAAATGATCTCAGGTAACAAGTCCCAGGGAAGATTTTTCTCTAATGGAGGAGCCAGTGGGCAACAAGCAACACCATGAGAGCCAGTTTGGTGTAGTGGTTAAGTGCACGGAATCTAATCTGGGAAAACCAGGTTTGATTCCCCACTCCTCCACTTGCAGCTGCTGGATGACCTTGGGCAAGCCATAGTTCTTTCAGAGCTGTTCTGTCAAGGACAGTTCTGGAAAGAGTTCTCTCAGCCCCATCTACCTTACAGGGTGTCTGTTGTGGGGAGAGGAAGGGAAAGGGGTTTGTAAGCCACTCTGAGACTCCGAGGGAAGGGCAGGGTATAAATCCAATCTCTTCTTCTTCCTCTTCAGGTTAAGGTGGACTTGATCTAAGGAAGCTTTATATGATTGATGTATGCAGTAACATGTGAGGGAATCTACATTTAAAACCTTTTCTGAGCACTGGTGGAGTATGACAAAAGCTAAATATTGTCCAGGGTGAACACATGAAGCTGCTTTATAGTGGATCAGACCTTTGGTCCATCATGGTCAGTAATGTCTACTCAGACTGGAAATACCTCTCCAGGGTCTCAGGCAAAGGTCTTTTTCATCACCTACTACCAGAGTCCAGTGGCACCTTTAAGACCACAAAGTTTAATTCAAAGTATAAGCTTTCATGTGCAATCACACATCTTCAGATAATTTTAACTGAAGATGTGAGGGATCGGACCTGGGACCTTCTCCGTGCCAAGTAGCTGTTCCACCATTGACCTACTGCTCCTCACCCAATGGCCAGATGACCAGGTACACCAGGTTCATATACAGAAGGAACACAGAGCTCAGTAGCTGCTGCAAGTGCAGCTGTTCCAGCTTTATGGGAACTCCCCTTGGCTGGGAGTTTCACCAGAGCCTTAGCTCAAGCATATTTTGCAGTCTATGTATCCCACCTTCCGCTTCAGCACTCACATGTTGAAGCCATTGGAGAGTAGACTTATGGAAATATATGAGCCACAGTCTAACAGTGTGCTTCAGTTTGTTGCTTTTAAAGGGCTTTCACAGTATGCTGGATTTTGGCTATGCTGTTTCCTGCTCTGCTTTCGTATCAAATGAATGAGAACCAACAGGCTACGTTACATTCAAGTTGATTTTGCGTAAAACCAAAGGTGATGCTGGGAAAAAATATAAGTAAAATTTAAAATAAAAAGATTGCTGCTATATGTGATCCAGATTGGGGTCATGAAGGGAACGGATTTAATTCTTCCACCTGCACCTGGTTTCTGCTATGGAAATCAACTCCGCCCCCCAGCTCATTAGCACATTAGGCCGCACCCCCATGTTACCAGAAGTGTGGTTATCCAGCCACACCCACCTTTTGCTTGTTATTCTGTTTACCTTGTTTGTTGTCAAAACCCAGGGCTTTTTTGTAGCAGGAACTCCTTTGCATGTTAGGCCACACACCCCTAATGTAGCCAATCCTAATGGGTTTCTGCTGTTGGGTGTGGCCTGTTATGCTAATAAGTTCCTGCTGGGCGTGGCCAACTTGAAAGCCAGCCGGAACTCCGTTCCTGTGCGTTCCTGCCCAAAAATAGCCCTGAACTAGAAAAATGGAAGTTTTATAAGACTGGCTGCAACATTTAGCACACTTATTAGGGTGCAAGTCCCTTTCCTTATAAGGTACTTTTGTGTATACATTAGGGTTGCCTACAGGTTACGACATCTCTTACTTTGGGCAGAGCCTGGACAAGGCCTCATTGGGGAAGCTTATTGTGTACAAGGTAATCCTTGTACACAGAGGTCTGGATCATAATCTTAAATGGACCCACTAGGAAATAATGCCCTGATCTGGATGGTCCAGGCTAGCCTGATCTCGCCAGATCTCAGAAGCAAAGCAGGGTCGGAGAGCACTTGGATGGGAGACTACTGAGGAAGTGCAGGGTTGCTACGCAGAGGCAGGCGATGGCAAACCACCTCTGTCTATCTTTTGCCCTGACCTGGATGGCCCTGGCTCACCAGATCTCGGAAGCGAAGCAGGGTCGGCCCTGGTTAGCACTTGGATGGGAGACTACCGAGGAAGTCCAGGGTTGCTATGCAGAGGGAAGCAATGACAAACCACCTCTGTTTCTTTCTTGTCTTGAAACCCCTATGGGGTTGTCATAGGTTAGCTGAGACTTGATGGCAAAGCAAAGCAAAACAGACACACAGAACCCCCTTCTCTGTAGCTTGCGGAGACCGAGATTCACAATTACTGTAAAACTTCACAATTATCATAAAACGAAAGAGTCAAATCCTTGGCATGAGGCCTGCACCTCTCTAGTTTACCTATTATTCTGGCTGTTTCAAAATGGGAACCACCTGTCATCCAGAAGCCCTACTGGGCAAAGTTATCCCCCAATTACCCGAAACGTGGGGTAGGTGCCATATTGGGGAACAGTGCTCAGAAGAGCAACATAAGAACATAAGATAAGCCAATGTTGGATCAGGCCAATGGCCCATCTAGTCCAACAGTCTGTCACACAGTGGCCAAAAATACCAGGTATCATCAGGAGGTCCATCAGTGGGGCCAGAACATTAGAAGCTCTTCCACTGTTGGCCCCCCCCAAGCACCAAGAAGACAGAGCATCTCTTGCCCCAGAGTTCCTATCCATACCTTGTGGCTTAGCCGCTGATGGACCTCTGCTCCATATGCTTATCTAATTCCCTCTTGAAGCCACCCATGCTCCTCTGAACGTCTCTTGCCTTGAAAAGCCCACAGGGTCGCCATAAGTCAGCTGTGACTTGATGGCACACTCTACTCCTGCTACTAGGAATCAGTGTGATGTACTTCTGAGCGCCCGCATTTAGGACTGAACTGCAAGTCCTATTGGAAATATACATCAAGGATTTGACTGGGCCCATGTGTGCACCAGTGTTCCCTCTAAGCTGAGTGAGTGGGAGCTAGCTCACAGTTTTTTAGCCTCTGGCTCACACATTTTTGTCTTAGCTCGGGAAGGATGGCTCCAGCAATGTTCCCTCTAAGCTATGGGGTCTTGGGGGCAAAAATTGTACTTTGTGAGTTACTGGCATTAAAGTTGTGAGCAAACGATTTGGCTGCTGCATACATTAGTTTGCTCAGGAGCCATTCTTCCTGAGCTAAGACAAAAATGTGTGAGCTGGAGGCTAAAAAACTGTGAGCTAGCTCACACTAGCTAACTCAGCTTAGAGGGAACACTGCTCCAGAGCAGACTAACTGATACAGTAGCCAAATCACTCGCTCACAACTTTAATGCCAGTAGCTCACAAAGTAGAATTTTTGCTTCCAAGACTCCACAGCTTAGAGGGAGCACTGGTGTGCACCATGAATTGGCATAAGCCCAAATGCGGCAACATGATGCAAACATATCTGCTCTTTCAGTAGTGGATGGAACTGAATGTGGTGTTCAGTTCTGTGGTTCCTTTCCCCCCATTCCCCCGCCCCCTTTAACAGAACACACCTGCAGGGACTGCAATTTCTAGGGGAAAATTGGTGCGGAGAGAAGCAACATGCAACCCTTTGTCCGACTTACTCACTAAAAATAACTACAAGCTGCTTTCCTCCTACTGCGGAAAGCCTATGGGTATCCATACATTTCTCCCCTTCACCGTAAAAAAAGCAGCTGGGGAGAGAGGTATTTTCGCAGGAAAAAAAGGGCAGGGGGAGATCTGGCTTCCGCCTTCCCTCCCTTGGGCCATTTCCACAAGCTCCTCAATGGCTAATCTTAGGGACGTCCTTTGGGCTGCTCCTCTGTTCTCTCTCTCCGGCCTCTAAAATGGCATCATGCCCCCCCCCCCCAAATAGACAGCTAGTTAGAATTCTCATCTCATCTTTCCTATCACAATATGGCTTCCTTTATTGATAAAGAACATCCTTTCCTTCAGGGCCAGTCCAGGTTTTGGGGGATCACAGTCAGAGAAATCCCAGAGGCCCCCTCCTCTAGCTACCATCAGGATCCCTTCTCCTTCCTTCCTTCCTTCCTTCCTTCCTTCCTTCCTTCCTTCCTTCCTTCCTCCCTTCCTCCCTTCCTCCCTTCCCTTCCCTTCCCTTCCTCCCTCCC
>NW_015164702.1:355191-364609 GCF_001447785.1 Gekko japonicus
CATAGTGTAGTGGTTAAACATGGTGGACTCTAATCTGGAGAACTGGGTTTCATTCCCCCGTTCCTCCACATGACGCCTGCTGGTTGACCTTGGGCCAGTCACGGTACTCTCAGAATTCTCTCAGCCCTGCCTCCCTCACAAGGTGACTGTTGCGGGGAGAAGGGAAGGTGATTGTAAGCCGTTTTGGGACTCCTTAGGGTAGAGAAAAGCGGGTTATAAAAACTTCTTCTCCTTGTCCTTCTCTTTCTCCTTCTCCATCTTAACAGCAGAAACCCTGGGTCCTGGCAGCTGGGTAACTCAGGGTGTGCTGACTCCGGTCCTGCTTCCCTTTCTTAAATCAACAAGATCGTCACATGTGGACTTTATCTCAAGGCAACCTGCCTTTGGTTTGCAGGCAGACAGCTCAAGCTAACTTAAACTGTCACTGGATTCTATGTACGACTCCATGTTATCTTTCAGCAAGTGGAAAGGGGACCTAACAGCATAGTCTTCTTGCCTAGATATGGCAAGGTTTCCAAACCAAGGGCATGAAGGCCACTTTGCCCAAAAGATACTCATGTGTGGCTGCAAACAGAGAAACACCTGCAGCAAATACCTTCTGGCCCTGCCTGGTATAAGTGGTTTGCCAGGGAAATTCTAGGCTGGTAAAAGCAGTCAGGGCTCATTTGCACAAAACAGTGATGAAGCACCACCCCATGTAATCCTTAAACAAGGAAAGAACCATTTATTCTAAAACATTTACCATTCTCCATCATCATACAACCATCTTCAGCTTAACACAATTATTTTTTTTAAAAAAGAAATTCCCCAAAGATATCTTGCAAAATTATATATATTTTAATATCCAAAAATACATTGTATACATATCTATATGCACTAGCAAACAGCCTGTTCTTATAGGGGATTTTTGAAAATAATTTTACGAAATGTCCTGTGGGTATTGCAACCAGATTACCTACAAATATCCCAAAAAACACTACATTTGCTTGACTTCTTGATCTTGGATTGTTAAATTAAGGTATCAGTGCTTCTTTTTAAAGTTACGAGCGGTTTGTAAATGGTCATAACTTCAGATCATTGTTTCGAAAGCTCATACAGATAGACCGCTCACCCCTCTGCATCAGGACTTTGCCTGCGATGGACTGAGCGGTGCTGTTCAAGTCTTAGGGCTGAACTGACTTTAGGAAGATCATGACTACTTCTCTTACAAAGTAGAGGGCTTTTTGGGGAGGGGCATCCTGTGACTATCATGCTTTCAGTCTTCAGGCAACCATATAGGTCTGCCACAAAACATATATTTTTATTTTATTTGTTTCACTTATACGATGCCTTTCTCCACAATGGGGACCCAAAGCAGCCTCCATTGCCCTCGTCTCCTGCATTTAATCCTCACAACAACCCTGTGAGGTAGGTCAGGCTGAGAGCGTGTGACTGTCCCAAGGTCACCCAGCAAGTTGCCATGGAAGAGGGGAGACTCCAAACCCAGGTCTGCCAGACCTTAGTCTGACATTGTAACCACCACACTACACTGGATCTCCTGGCTCTGTCTTGCAGAGGATTCTCTGACATATTCTAAGGAACGCTTGTTCACGTGGAGCGCTCGTTGAGCCTTCACTAGCCCTGTGTAGATGACCCATCCATGTGTTCACTCGCCACATGGGGAGGAAGAGTGGGCACAAGACCATTGGAACCATCCTTCACCTCCACTGATTACTGGGTAGTCTGTATGAGGTGAATGTGTAGAGGAAGTGCCCACACACACGCCCTTTCACCATAAGAAGCGATGCTGGTTTGGAAATGTTGCTGATCATAGGGAGGTGTGGGCACTTTCTATGAGCATTCACCCCGCCTCACATGATGCTGCCTTCTACTGGATCAGATGGATCTTTGGTCCATCAATTTTCTACTGACTGGCTGTGGCTCTCCACGGTCTTAGGAAGAGATCTTCCACATCACCTACTACCTACTACCATATGGAGCAGAGGTCCATCAGTGGCTATTAGCCACAAGGTATAGATAGGGGCTCTGGGGCAAGTGATGCTCTGTCATCTTGGTGCTTGGGGGGGGTCAACAGTGGGAGGGCTTCTAATGTCCTGGCCCCACTGGTGGACCTCCTGATGGCACTGGTATTTCTGGCCACTGTGTGATACAGAGTGTTGGACTGGATGGGCCTTTGGCCTGATCCAACATTGGCATCTCTTATGTTCTTATGTTCTAATCCATTTTAACTGGAGATGCCAGGGATTGAACCTGGGACCTTCTGCATGCCAAGCAGGTGCTCTGCCGCTGAGCCATGGCCTCTCCCCAAACGTTATGTTTTCAATTATGTCAATAGACTTGCTTATACAGGCTCTGTCGATCTCTTGCTCTGAATGTTGACATACTTTGGCCCTTTGATTCTAAAAGGTTGCCAACTTATAACTAGTAGCTTAAAAATAGATGGGTCCTTTTTTCCATGTGTAATCTTTTCATGGTGAATTCATCAGTGGTTTGTACATGCCCCTCCCCTGATCACCTTGGCAACTGTGTGCAGGGGGTGGGGCCAGCATGCTCAGGTCTGCTCTACAACCCCATGTGATGAGAGTCCTGGCCCATGGGATGAGTGAGACAGTGTGGTGTAGTGGTTAAGAGTGGCGGACTCTTAACCCGGGGTGACTGGGTTTGATTCCCCACTCCTCCTTCACAGGAAGCCTTCTGGGTGACCTTGGACCAGTCACAGTTCTCTCAGAACTCTCTCAGCCCCCACCTACTTCACAAGGTGCCTGTTGTAGGAAGAGGAAGAGAAGGCAACTGTAAGCCGCTGCGAGACTCCTTAAGGGAGAGAAGAGTGGGGTATAAAAACCTACTCTTCCTCTGCTGTTGCTCTGCCACCCCATGTGATGAGTGAACACACAGATGGGTCATCTGCGTAACGCTGTCATTGCTCTGAGCATGTGCAAAACCATCTCCCATGGCTGTGGATTTTAAGGGGTGTTCAGTCACAATGGATAGGTCATTTTTCTGATTCCCCCCGCCAACCATCTCCTGCTCCACTTCTGGAACTACTGATTGAATTAAACCCATCGCTGATTAATTTGAAGGAGTTCAGAACTGAGCAAAGGCTAGTTTGCAAACTACAGACGCTTCTTTCTGATGACAAACATTTGTGGTTTCGCCCTAGTGTTTTGGAACAAATGTCCGACAAAAAACAACAACAATAACAACTGTGCATTTGGACTGCAACCAGAATGGCTGGAAGAGGTTTCCATTTTAAGGCAATTGCAGCCCGCTAATTGTTTGTTTTCCTATCAAATTGGCGGCATGAGCCTTGGAGTCACGGGGTTGGATCCAAACACTGGGAATGTCTCTAAAGAAGTCCTTCCACACATGGAAGAATTTCCATGACAGGAAGGGCCCCATCCATGAGAAGAAAGAGACCTTTGGATCCAATTCACTTTGGTCAGTAGAGTTTTAATGTCTGCAGAAAGAAAACACAGGTTCCTTTGTATCAAGACCCAACTCCAGTTAGTCATAACTGGGGTGGAGTCGTTTGGTTGGGGTTTTTTGCACATGCTTTAGGGAACAGAAATGAACCAAGAACAAAGAGGAACCAAAATGTGTTTCATAGTGCAATCCAAAGCATTAGCCTTAGACAGGGGTCGTTTCATAGAAAAAGAGCTAGAGGAACTCATTAGCATAACTTATTAGCATATGCCACACCCCCTGACATCACCGGAAGTATGTCATAAGGCCACACCCCCCGCCCCCAACGGTCCCGGCCGCCGCCGGCCTTGCAGCTCCACTGCCGAGCCCCATGAGGGGCCCGGCGGTGGACCTGCAAGGCCGGTGGGAGTGCAAGGAAGCCCCGCGAAGGCCCTCCCTGGCCCCAGGCAGGCAGGGGTGGGGAGAGGCAGGGAGGAAGCAACTTACCCTCCCTCTTCTCCTGCCTCCTCCTGGCTGAATGAGGGCCGGAAGCGGGGCGGCCGGAAGCGGGGGGCGGGGCTTCGTCATGTGCCCCGCCCCCCGTACCTCACCCGGGGGAACTGCGATCCCCCCCGAAATGACCTCTGGCCTTAGAAGGGTACAACTCTGCTTTGGATCGTACTGCTGATCACCTAGAGAATTTTAGGGCATATTTATGATACAAACTTAAAACTGGTTTAATAGTGAATCCCTTTCCCTGCACACTGTAATTTGGTGAGTAGAGCAGGAGACTCTAATAGAGGCCTCGCACCAGCCTCATCAGTTTACAGTTCTTGGTGGGGAAACGATGACAGTTTAAGTCCGGGGTCCCCCCTTTGAGTATGTGGGCACCTTTGGAATTCTCTACACAGGGCGGAGCATGCAGACAACACATGGCTGCCTCAGGAGGCGGGGCCACAAACACAGAAAAGTCCAAGTGCAAAGGGGAAGGGGGTAGTTTAAAAGATACACTGGGAAAGAGGAGTGAGAGAGGATAAAACCAACCATGTGGTGGCAGCTGTTATTATTTTATAATGTTAGTTTAATCTGCCAAGGCCAATGGGATCTCCAGTGGCCAACCAGAAACACTACCTGGCCCCACCCCACCACGTTCAGGATCCCTGTTTTAAGCTGCCATACATTTGTAGTGTATCAACATCTTTCACTTTAGAACAGATGCATCGTTCCTTTTAGAACCAAGGCCCTTTTATTTTTCCACCAAGGCATTGCATACATTTTTCCTTTTTAAAAAACTTTATTTTCTTAGCAAAAAAAAAAAAAATTACAAAGCTGAAACCCAAATGTACAGATAGAAAAGATGTACAAGTTAAATTTTTAAAAAACCAACAACGGATCTGATAGTAAAAAAAACAACAACCCAAAAAACCCAAACAACTTGCATTTGTGACCGAGGTCAACTCGTTTCATTTTTAAAATCTTTTTCTTAACACTGTGAGATATTAGGTAAAAACATAACTCTGCATAATTTATACAGTAAATTGCCTTCTGGTTCGGTTGACCCTCTGAGTGGCTGTCTGACAAACGCACAGCGTTCGTGAATCGGTTGTGTTTTTGCGACTCCCGGCACTGAAGCCAAGCACTGGGAGCAGCTGTCATTTATCCGAGCCCCATTTTGCATTCAGAAGAATATCTGCCCTCGATGCATTGTGATTCCCCACCCTGCCTTGGTCTTTGAGGTTCCTGGAGTTTAAAACACACACACACACACACACAACATAACACAATGCTCTTGACAAGTCCCTTCAATGCCCTTGATAGTCTTAAAATATACATATTTATTTATATGAATATATATATATATATATATTTATATGTATTTCTTTCTTTTTTTCCAGTTGGGTAAAAAGATGAGCCTTCATCGGCTTCAATGCTTTGCTTCCAGTTGGATCCACCAAACCAGGTCCTCTCCAGGCAATATTTGGATTTTCCTTCTACTTCCCCCAAACTGGAAAAATATTTGCCATTTTGTCTGGGGTGAACAAAACATTCGTCTCCTAAGAACCATGGGTCTTCTTTTCCTCTTGACTTTGACTGTGCTTTCCATCATTTGTTAAGAGCTGGAGTGATGATCACCACCACAGATCCATAAAGCACTCAACTTGGTCCAATAGAGGCTATAACACTTGGAACCAAAATAGAATATATATATATATAATTATATATAATACTGGCCCATCGGAAAATCCATCTGCCTGTCCGTGACTGAAGAAGCAGAGTTACAAAAATAAAAAAAGGTTTACTCCAATAATAATAATAATAAAAATAATATCCAGTTTTTCAGGTTTCTCCCCGACAAAAAGATGGAGGTCCACCAAAAAGTCCATAGATATATCCAAGAACATCCCATTGGACTGAGAAAGGCCACAGAAGGTGAAAAGCATCTAGTAGTAGCTGCCTAAGTGTGATGGCATATGGGAGTTTGGATGACGCGGTACGTTCGGATTGGGGTATATGCTTCCCGTGGGGGAAGTCCAATACGGTGACGCAGCTCCAAAGAAACTGGAGGAAGTGACGGGCATAGAGGAAGGATGTGGAGGCACAAAGTTCACTTTCTGCTGGTGCGCATGATACGAAGGCATATAGGGCAGATCCGACGGATACTTGTACATTGACGACTCAGTTGGGTGAGGCTGAAGAGCTTGAGCAATGCCGTGAAAGTCAAACTTATAGGCGTACCTCTTGCCATGTACTTTGGTCATGATGTTCTTGTCATAGTAGTATCGGAGGGCTCGGCTCAGCTTGTCATAATTCATGTTGGGCTTGCTCTTGCGTTCTCCCCAACGCCTGGCCACCTCGTCGGGGTCCGTCATCTTGAATTCCCCATTAGTTCCTTCCCATGTGATGCAGCTGGCATTGGAGCTATCTGACAGTAACTCCAGTAGAAACTGCCATAGCTGGATCTGTCCGCTCCCTGCAAGAGGACACAGAGAAAAGACAGTGATGTTCTGGGTAGTTTTGCTACGTTATCTGAGGGCAAGGAAATGCTACTGAAAATCATCTCCATTCACAAACCAGCTGCTGGGTTCATGGCATGAAAGTATCTTTTCCTTCAGAATGGGGGATGTGGTGACTTAGTATTGTACTTATGCAGTTACTTGATAAACAGGCTTATTATACCCCACAAAATTCAATGTGCGGATTCCCAAGGCAGCTTCAACTGCATCAACAAAAACACCAACAGAATGCCAAAGGGGCAGATAAGCCAGCAACAAATACATGATAGCAGCAACTGTAAACCATGGATCACTAAAATGATCTCAGGATATTCATAAACTACAGTACCATCTTAAGCATGGCTGCAGTCACAGACACTAAATAATTCACTTTCAATCCACTTTCAGTCCACTTTCAATGTACTTTCCAACTGGATTTTGCCAGTTCACACAGTGAAATCCAGTTGGAAGTGCACTGAAAGTGGATTGAAAGTGAATTATTTAGTGTCTGTGACTGCAGTCCAGGTCTACTTAAAATCCTACCTGGGTCTATTCACTGGAGCTCACTTCCAGGAATGTGCTCTTAGGCTGCTTTCACACATGTTGGAGAATGTACTTTCAATGCACTTTAGTAATAATTTGCAACCAGATTTTCCTGTTTCACTTGCAAATCATCACTAAAGTGCATTGAAAGTGCATTATACAACGTGTGTGAAAGCAGCTTTAGGACTGCTCTGGTAATCACTTAAAATCCTCACCTGGTAGGCCCAGGCTAATCTGATCTTGTCAGATCTTGGAAAGCTAGCAAAGAATAACAAAAAACAACAGTGAGCTGAATTTCCCGCAAAATATTCACAAAGGAGACTTCATCAAAGTGAAATGCATCTATGGTCTGGAATAAATCTATCCATATAATCCATCATAGGAAAATGCAGAAGCCAAAGAATAAATATACAAGATAAATATCCAAAAAGTCCAACACTTTTCCTATGTAATTTTCCCAGTGTTTCAGGCTTCTGGCCCTTCCTCAGGAACAAAGAACGACTACGGAGAGTCTCATTCCATCTCCTTTTAAGATAATGCTTTTGTATTACTCATTGGGCCAAGTCTCCTTAGCTCTAATCTGCACCCCTAAAGGCTGCTTCAATGTATCAGGACCAAAACATGCCTCCCTGATCCATTGAAGCAGCCTTTAGGGGTGCAGATTAGAGCTAAGGAGACTCGGGGAGGCGAGCGGGTGGAGCCACTCCGACTGCAGCTTCAGCACAGCAGAACAGCCCCCTCTGCAGCAGACAAGCAGCGTGGGAGCATCTGCCCAGTGCTGCACTGCAGGTTCTCCAGTCCACCCATGTGGTTTCTCTTTACACCCCCTCCCAGCCCATGGGGCCTTGCAGAGAGGATACATGATGTGGATCTTACAAGTTTCTGTTCTTTATACAGTTTATATCTCCGAAACCTGGCATTACGTTTTATGACACACATGGCCCAGCCCGACAAAGTGACATTTATGTCAGATCTGGCCCCCATAACAAATGAGTTCAACACCTCTGCCTTAGAATTTACTTTCCAAAATTGCTGGACGTTCTGGACATGGAATTCCCAGAGTCTATCTGGTTTGGCCCTGAAGCTTTGGAGACTCCCCCCTGCAGTTACAGAGATTGTAACATTGCCCTCAACGGTTGTTCTAAGGACTAAAACAAAATACTGTATGTGAAGGGCTTTGAACACCTCAAAAGCACTAAATAAAAGCTTAGCAATTACAGTAAGGTCCTTAAAGCACATCAGATGAGGTGGGATGTAAATTTACAGACCAAGGACAGATTGATCTCGTGAGTTCAAGTAGGTTTCAACTAACAGGTGTGCCCCCTGTACAAGACTCTGCATTCAGAATATAACATACGATAATCATATTTTTATTTCATTGAACAAAGAAACAGCGATAACTCCAGACAATAAAGAATGATAAAGTATCACAAAATGATGTATAGATGGTACATGACACCTAAGAAAATAGCAAATATGAACCAGAATATGTCTAGCAAATGTTGGAAATGTAAAAAACATGAGGGCTCATTTTATCACATGTGGTGGACATGTGATAAAGCTAGGGACTTTTGGACAAAAGTCCACAGTGAAATGCAAAAGATTCTAAAATGTTCTTTTAAGAAAACTCCTGAAATTCTGCTCTTAGGTTTAAAAATGGAAGAACTAAATGTAACAAAAAAGACACTATTCTGGTATTTGATAACAACGGCAAGAATGATATACGCTCAATATTGGAAGCAAGAAAAAATACCAGATCTGGAAGAATGGATACAAAAAGTTCTGTTCATGGCAGAGATGGACAAAATAACCAAAAAGTTGAACAACAAAGAGGACCAAGAATTTTTTGAAGAATGGAAGGACTTTAAGACATATTTAGAAAAGAACTGGGACGTGAAACAAAATTTACTATGTTTAGAACAATATTAAGTACTTGATATTATCCTGAGTTTATCTATGTGGGACATGAGGGAGGTGCATTGCGGGAAGCCTTTCGGGGGAGGGAGGGAAAAGGGAATATTCAACCAATTGATAACATACGATAATCATATTTTTATTTCATTGAACAAAGAAACAGCTATAACTCCAGACAATAAAGAATAATAAAGTATCAATCTAACAGCTTAAAGAGACGTGATGGAGATCATGTATCTCCATCCATATACAAAATGGAAATGACAGCCTCAGTTTGCCTCAGGGTCATGCAGGGAAGAGAAAAGGGGCTTTTGCTAATCAAAACCAGGCTCCTCACTTAGTGATTCATATTTCAAAGGGGAAAAGATGTCTTTTTAAAGGACACATCTTTCCCCCACCTAAATGCTTATGACAGAGTGGGGGAGCCAATTCTGGTTACAGTATTGAATCCAAACAGAAGCTGAAGGGTTAAACCCCGGCCCGGGAGGTGTGTTGTAAGTGTATTTTAAGGGGGGCAGTATGTCAGCAAGCTGCCATTCTGTTTTCTGTGACCTCTGTGTACATAT
>NW_015164702.1:364781-366723 GCF_001447785.1 Gekko japonicus
TGCATTGCGGGAAGCCTTTCGGGGGAGGGAGGGAAAAGGGAATATTCAACCAATTGATAAAAAGATGTAAAATGTGATAATAATGGAAAATAAAAAGTCTTTTGACCAAAAAAAAAAAGAATGATAAAGTATCGATCTAACAGCTTAAAGAGACGTGATGGAGATCATGTATCTCCATCCATATACAAAATGGAAAGGACAGCCTCAGTTTGCCTCAGGGTCATGCAGGGAAGAGAAAAGGGGCTTTTGCTAATCAAAACCAGGCTCCTCACTTAGTGATTCATATTTCAAAGGGGAAAAGATGTCTTTTTAAAGGACACATCTTTCCCCCACCCAAATGCTTACAGCAGAGTGGGGGAGCCAATTCTGGTTACAGTACTGAATCCAAACAGAAGCTGAAGGGTTAAACCTGTCCCCCCCATGTGATTACAAGGCAAATTGAGGCTTCAGAAGCCTGCAATTGGCATTTTATAGGCAGACAAAGTTGCATCATCTTCATTACATCTGTTTGAGCCCTAAGACGCAGAAGATAAGGGTATGAATGATTTGTAATTTCTCATAGTTTAAGCTTGAAAAGCCCCATTTTGGTTTCATTTCTCCATTGTGCAATTTGAAATTGTAAATCTTTATTTCCATATTTTGATTTTCCCTGCAGCCAATTCCTGCCCCATTATTTTAATATTTGTAATGCTGGTTGTATATTAATAAATCAACATCATGCATATCATATGCATTAAAGAGAGAACAAAAATTGTTGACAAAGATACAAACCAATAATTAAAAAAACTAAATAGGGAACATTCACTCATCCCAAAGACAAAGTTACTCCACAGATCAACTCACCTGGGTTAGCTAGACGACTGCTGGTTGGTCCTAAAATCTGGTACGGATCTATGTAAGAAGGGCCAAAAGAAAATGAAAATGAGACATTATTAAGCCTTGTGGCACAAGAGACAGGATAATGCAAATGTAATTTCACTTTTAATCCCCAATGGGATATTCTTCCTGCCACCTACACCAAACATTTGAGAGGTTTCAATCTGATGCTAGTCTGAAGAACAGGCCACAATATACAGTGTAATACTTCTTAAAGTATCCAATTCCTTAAAAATCATGATTCAGAAATTAAGACACCCTTGATTCATAAGTACAGTGAGTGCAGAGCATGAAGGTTACTGATCCTTCCCAGGCCTAACACCTCAGACAGAGGAAGCAGGAGTTGCTTCAGCTTCAGAACTAGCAGCCAGGGTCCACAAAGTCACTGGCTGGCTACCAACCCACTAGATCAGCTCTGCAGACACCATTATATTCAATACCGCAGTCTCACTGTCAAGAGGCAGCTCAGACTCCCCTGGGTCCTAGCTCCCTTCCACCTTCTCTGGCAGATCAACTGGGGCTGAGTCTGACGGTTCCTACTTGGCTAGTTGCCACCATGTATCCCACAATGGGAACCAGGCACACCCACTGGTTTCATTCCATTTCCAGTTCAGTCACTGCCTTATCCGCCGGACCATTCAGTATTCTTACCTGGCTGAGGCCGCTGCTGCTCTGGATTTTTGCTCACATTTTGTGTCCCTCCTAACGGTGGACCTAAGAATAACAGAGAAAAGGGATGGATTCAGGTGGGTAGCCGTGTCGGTCTGAAGCAACAGAACAAAGTTTGAGTCCAGTGGCACTTTTAAGACCAACAAAGTTTTATTCTGGGCAATAACTTTCATGTGCATGCACATGTCTTCAGATACAGGTACATGGACACGAAAGCCCATACCCAGAATCAAACTTTGTTGGTCTTAAAGGTGCCACTGGACTCAGACTTTGTTCTGGAGAAAAGGGAAATGTTCTAAGTTAGCTGTATGCACAAGAGGAAGAAAGGATAAAAACACATGCTCAGAATGGGGATTTAACTGGAACAATTCATATTTCTTTATTGAGAGCTGTTAGC